>NW_026705721.1:0-298096 GCF_029867415.1 Vicia villosa | reverse complement strand
CTTTTGCACTAGTTTTGTCTTCATATAAATGGAGAAAACATTGTGACGAATGTCTAAAAAACCAGAGAAATGTATTAAGTGATAAATTACTAAGTATGGATAAAAAATTGAAAAATAAATTTAGATTCAAGAATTTGCTCCACCTATTATGTTTTTTATAATTTAAATGATTATTGCCAATCTAAGAAAAAAAATTAATAAGTTACATGACATGAGAAAGCCTTGCAATCTCTTATTTCCTAGAAAAGATTTCGCCAAACAATTTATGTTTCAAAGCTAGTAACATCTTATATTTGTAATATAAAAAGATAGTGGTTTATCCATCAAGCGATTAATAATATATTATGATGGAAAACTATAGTAAAGTTAAAATAGGAAGATATAGTATGAGGAAGAAAAAACAAATGATACATAATAAACTTTATACTAAAATAGACATTTATACTCTCACTTTCCCGTGATATAGCTTTATTCATGCATGTTCTCTATCATCCAATGCATTAGAGTATTAGGGTGAAAGACTAAAAATTGTGTTGTCTTTTAATTTTCAATGAACAACTGAATTAAAATTTTCTACTAGATGGAAATTAAGGTAGTGTAAATGAAGTAACATGTTATCCTTGAATATAGATCTATGATCGTTATAAAACTTAGCATAAGTGTTCACTATTGCACTTTAAAGGAAATTTAATGGGTATTAATATTGGATCACCAATTAAAATATGTTATTTTTTGAAATTAATAATTTAATTAATATATGAAAGTTCTTAAAACAATATTAGTAACAATACATCCACGTAAATATTTTACATATAGTGAGTTAATTATTTCTTTTTTAAAAAAATTATGTTCTCATATGTTTTACAAATCGACATTGTTATGAAATATATATCTCATTTATTGGAAGCAATTGAATAAAATTGTTTTCTCCAATTTTTTTTTCATTTTCCATAACAATGTAATAAATAAGAAGACCCTAGATATACAATGTACTTAGTAAGTAGCCACGAATAAGAAAAAGAAAAGAGGTTACACGTACTAGTTAGTAGTTAAACAATGAATAAATATAATAACTCGCAAACAATTATCTAAAAATGGAAAATAGTTCTAATTATATGTATAATTACCATTATGAAAATTAAATAGGTAAATTAATGGTTGGCTTAAAACCCACTAAAAACAATATATGGTTTAACAAAAAAGCAACTTGCAACTTCTTAATACTCCGTCATACATTCCATATGTAAATACCTCCTAAAATATACAAGTTAACCGAGTTTTGTTTATCAAACAGAATCAGATGTTGGCGTTTTGTTTTTATATAAATATTTCACATTTCACAATCACTTCAAGTATTCATCTCACCTTACCGCACATCTCATGCTCACTTTTGAAATAAAATGCAGAAAACAAACACAAATATTGAGATGTTAAGAGTGCAAGCATTATCAATTCTATGTACACCTTACCCTTTCCTTGATTTTCATGGTGTATCTCCTATTCAAGATAAATTAGATCCACAAAGTAGCATAAAACACGATATATGGAGCGACGCCGTTTTTGATTTTGATGGTGTTTCTTTCAATCAAGATAATCTTGATCCACATTGTAACACAAAGGAGCAAATTAACAACGACGCTTTTCTAGATTTTGAAGGCTTCACCCCCGTTCAAGATAAAAGTAATTTATGTTGTAGCATTAAAGAACAAATTCAAAACAACGATGAAGAAAATTTTGAAGAACGAGAGTTTAGTTTTCCATGTGCTGATGTCCGAGGAATGAGAATATTCGCCGATGACATTTTTGAAAATGGACAAATAAGAAAATTAATTCCTCATTTGCACCAATCTCTTCTTTTAACTTCCACCTCAAAAAGTTTTGCCTCACCTGTTCGGCCTTGTCTAAAGAAGATATTTATTATTAATTCAGTATGTCCACAATCAAGATCAGATGTTATTTCTAAAGAACCTCAAAATGAGTTATTAGAAAATATAACATTCGTTGAGATGAAGGACTCCACCGAATCTTACAAAAAAAGAAACTCCACAGGATCATCAAATTTGTGGAGATGTAGGCAAAACATGAATCTTAGATGTAATAGTGACCATAAGGATTCTTTAGTTTTATTGAATCCTTCTGCGCCAAAAAATCATGTCAAGACAAAAGTTGAAAGCATCATCGTTGAAAAAAAGGAAGGAAGACCACCCAAAAAATGCATTATCAACTTACGAGAAGCTTTTTTTGACTAATAAAACAAGGAAAGGGAGCAATAAACGAAGATCATTTTTGCCATATAAACACCAATTACTTGGGTTCTTTACAAACATGAATGGATTAAGTAGGAACCTGCACCCTTTCTAAGACTGAATTACCAACGTTTCAAAAGTTGAAGCTTCATCAAATTTTTGACAAAGTATATTAGTTTCATGTACATAAAAATTATCCATGTAGCGCTAGGTTCGATTTATTTCATTATGAGAATATAGAGTATGCATTTCTCCTTATGTTAATGAGGAATGAATGATCTAATCTTTTATGATGTAATACACATTTTTATTTGGGTCTCCCAAAGTAAAAACACGTGGTACATATATATTTTAGTCACGTTATTTTGTAATCAAAAGAAAATTGAAATATGACTTAAAATGTTGACTTTTGATTTCATCAAACTCTATTGTCTTTGCCCTTGAACTCTATTTTTTATCTTCAATGAAATTTTGGTATATTATAAGAGAAGAATTGTGATCTCTAACTTTCAACATGACATGGCATATTTAAAATTAATTTACGAAGTTGCCATCCCAAGTCCTCGACAAAACAACCTTATAATTAGTCATATTTTATGACTATCTCTCATGACCAATATTTAGAATGAATTCTAAATATATTTTCTTCTACTATCTTCGTTTTTAACCGAAAAAATTAAGTATTTTTCACTTAACCAAAATAGATTTGTTACTCATACAAAATTCTATATTTTCCTTTTGCACTAGTTTTGTCTTCATGTAAATGGAGAAAACATTGTGACGAATGTCTAAAAAACCAGAGAAATGTATTAAGTGATAAATTACTAAGTATGGATAAAAAATTGAAAAGTAAATTTATATTCAGGAATTTGCTCCACCTATTAAGTTTTTTGTAATTTAAATGATTATTGCCAATCTAAGAAAAAAAATTTTAATAAGTTACATGACATGACAAAGCCTTGCAATCTCTTATTTCCTAGAAAAGATTTCGCCAAACAATTTATGTTTCAAAGCTAGTAACATCTTATATTTGTAATATAAAAAGATAGTGGTTTATCCATCAAGCGATTAATAATATATTATGATGGAAAACTATAGTAAAGTTAAAATAGGAAGATATAGTATGAGGAAGAAAAAACAAATGATACATAATAAACTTTATACTAAAATTGACATTTATACTCTCACTTTCCCGTGATATAGCTTTATTCATGCATGTTCTCTGTCATCCAATTCATTAGAGTATTAGGGTGAAAGACTAAAAATTGTGTTGTCTTTTAATTTTCAATGAACAACTGATATAAAATTTTCTACTAGATGGAAATTAAGGTAGTGTAAATGAAGTAACATGTTATCCTTGAATATAGATCTATGATCATTATAAAACTTAGTATAAGTGTTCACTATTGCACTTTAAAGGAAATTTAATAGTATTAATATTGGTTCACCAATTAAAATATGTTATTTTTTGAAATTAATAATTTAATTAATATATGAAAGTTCTTAAAACAATATTAGTAACAATACATCCACGTAAATATTTTACATATAGTGAGTTAATTATTTCTTTTTTATAAAAATTGTGTTCTCATATGTTTTACACATCGACATTGTTATGAAATATATATCTCTCATTTATTGGAAGCAATTGAATAAAATTGTTTTCTCCAATTTTTTTTTCATTTTCCATAACAATGTAATAAATAAGAAGACCCTAGATATACAATGTACTTAGTAAGTAGCCACGAATAAGAAAAAGAAAAGAGGTTACACGTACTAGTTAGTAGTTAAACAATGAATAAATATAATAACTCGCAAACAATTATCTAAAAATGGAAAATAGTTCTAATTATATGTATAATTACCATTATGAAAATTAAATAGGTAAATTAATGGTTGGCTTAAAACCCACTAAAAACAATATATGGTTTAACAAAAAAGCAACTTGCAACTTCTTAATACTCCGTCATACATTCCATATGTAAATACCTCCTAAAATATACAAGTTAACCGAGTTTTGTTTATCAAATAGAATCAGATGTTGGCGTTTTGTTTTTATATAAATATTTCACATTTCACAATCATTTCAAGTATTCATCTCACCTTATCGCACATCTCAAGCTCACTTTTGAAATAAAATGCAGAAAACAAACACGAATATTGAGATGTTAAGAGTGCAAGCATTATCAATTCTATGTACACCTTACCCTTTCCTTGATTTTCATGGTGTATCTCCTATTCAAGATAAATTAGATCCACAAAGTAGCATAAAACACGATATATGGAGCGACGCCGTTTTTGATTTTGATGGTGTTTCTTTCAATCAAGATAATCTTGATCCACATTGTAACACAAAGGAGCAAATTAACAACGACGCTTTTCTAGATTTTGAAGGCTTCACCCCCGTTCAAGATAAAAGTAATTTATGTTGTAGCATTAAAGAACAAATTCAAAACAATGATGAAGAAAATATTGAAGAACGAGAGTTTAGTTTTCCATGTGCTGATGTCCAAGGAATGAGAATATTCGCCGATGACATTTTTGAAAACGGACAAATAAGAAAATTAATTCCTCATTTGCACCAATCTCTTCTTTTAACTTCCACCTCAAAAAGTTTTGTCTCACCTGTTCGGCCTTGTCTAAAGAAGATATTTATTATTAATTCAGTATGTCCACAATCAAGATCAGATGTTATTTCTAAAGAACCTCAAAATGAGTTATTAGAAAATATAACATTCGTTGAGATGAAGGACTCCACCGAATCTTACAAAAAAAGCAACTCCACAGGATCATCGAATTTGTGGAGATGTAGGCAAAACATGAATCTTAGATGTAATAGTGACCATAAGGATTCTTTAGTTTTATTGAATCCTTCTGTGCCAAAAAATCATGTAAAGACAAAAGTTGAAAGCATCGTCGTTGAAAAAAGGAAGGAAGACCACCCAAAAAATGCATTATCAACTTATGAGAAGCTTTATTTGACTAATAAAACAAGGAAAGGGAGCAATAAACGAAGATCATTTTTGCCATATAAACACCATTTACTTGGGTTCTTTACAAACATGAATGGATTAAGTAGGAACCTGCACCCTTTCTAAGACTGAATTACCAACGTTTCAAAAGTTGAAGCTTCATCAAACTTTTGACAAAGTATATTAGTTTCATGTACATAAAAATTATCCATGTAGCGCTAGGTTCGATTTATTTCATTATGAGAATATAGAGTATGCATTTCTCCTTATGTTAATGAGGAATGAATGATCTAATCTTTTATGATGTAATACACATTTTTATTTGGGTCTCCCAAAGTAAAAACACGTGGTACATATATATTTTAGTCACGTTATTTTGTAATCAAAAGAAAATTAAAATATGACTAAAAATGTTGACTTTTGATTTCATCAAACTCTATTGTCTTTGCCCTTGAACTCTATTTTTATCTTAAATGAAATTTTGGTATATTATAAGAGAAGAATTGTGATCTCTAACTTTCAACATGACATGGCATATTTAAAATTAATTTACGAAGTTGCCATCCCAAGTCCTCAACAAAACAACCTTATAATTAGTCATATTTTATCACTATCTCTCATGACTAATATTTAGAATGAATTCTAAATATATTTTCTTCTACTATCTTCGTTCTTAACCGAAAAAATTAAGTATTTTTCATTTAACCAAAATAGATTTGTTACTCATACAGAATTCTACATTTTCCTTTTGCACTAGTTTTGTTTTCATGTAAATGGAGAAAACATTGTGACGAATGTCTAAAAAACCAGAGAAATGTATTAAGTGATAAATTACTAAGTATGGATAAAAAATTGAAAAATAAATTTATATTTAGGAATTTGCTCCACCTATTAAGTTTTTTATAATTTAAATGATTATTGCCAATCTAAGAAAAAAAAATTTAATAAGTTATATGACATGACAAAGCCTTGCAATCTCTTATTTCCTAGAAAAGATTTCGCCAAACAATTTATGTTTCAAAGCTAGTAACATCTTATATTTGTAATATAAAAAGATAGTGGTTTATCCATCAAGCGATTAATAATATATTATGATGGAAAACTATAGTAAAGTTAAAATAGGTAGATATAGTATGAGGAAGAAAAAACAAATGATACATAATAAATTTTATACTAAAATAGATGTTGTGAAAAACGATACCAATAACAAAGTATAATAGGGAATTATAGGGGAGAAGAAGAACACAATAATTGGTTATAACTGCTATTCTTTCACTTTCTCTTAAAACAAGATTACAAGTTTACAAGAATAACAAATAACCTCTCTCACCCTAAATTAGGATTTGCAGCTTAGCAATGATGAGAGACTAGTATGCTATTTATAATAAAACCTAACATACTAACTAATGGACTTTTTCCACAAGGCCCATTACACAAGTCAACTTAATAAACAAGCTAACTTAACAAATTAGGGTTTAAACACTAAAACCTAATTTAACATGCTAACAACCCTAGCATCTTCGACACAAGCATGTGAACAACCTTCGACTTCATGCTTAACCCTGTCGAACCAAGAAGCTACCCTTCGGCCATACTAGAGTTCGATCCAAAATCTCACAAATCTCCACCTTGGATCTAACTCTACAACATCAAGGGAACAAACTAGCTTTCTTCATGCAGCTTTATCAACTGCATACAGTGGAAAAACTTGCAACTCGGCAATGTCTTGGTGATCATATCAGCAGCATTGTCTTCAGTCGAAACCTTCAGCACTTGGACTTCTCCACGCTCGATTACTCCTCTGACGAAATGCAGCCTCACATCAATGTGCTTAGTTCGCTCATGATAGGCTGAATTCTTCGACAGGTGTATTGCACTTTGACTATCACATTTAACAGTGATACCTCGACCTTGAAGTTTCAGCTCCTTCGCAAAACCTTCAAGCCACAATGCTTCTTTCACAGCTTCAGTTAATGCAATGTACTCCGCTTCAGTGGTTGATAGAGCAACAACCTTCTGAAGTGTTGCTTTCCAACTAATTGCTGTGCCAAACATAGTGAAAACATATCCAGAAATAGATTTCCTGGAATCCATACAACCTGCATAATCAGAGTCGACATATCCTTCGATTACTGCTTTACCATCTTCACCCAAGGCTCCACCATAAATTAGGACTCTATTCAGAGATCCATTTATGTACCTTAAAATCCACTTCAATGCTTGCCAGTGAGCCTTTCCAGGATTCGCCATGTACCTGCTTACAAGACTGACTGCGTAAGCTATGTCGGGTCTAGTACAAACCATAGCATACATCAAAGAACCAACTATATTAGCATATGGGATGCTATTCATATAGGCTCTTTCCACATCAGTACTGCGACACTGATCAATACTCAGCTTGAATTGAGGGTTTGTTGGAGTCACAACTGGCTTCGAATTCGACATACCAAACTTTTCAAGAATCTTCCGTAGATATGCCTCTTGAGATAGGCATAACTTCGACTTCTTTCTATCTCTTCGAATGTCAATTCCAAGAATCCTGGAAGCAGCTCCCAGATCCTTTATATCGAACTCCTTATTGAGTTCAGCCTTCACCCTCATCACATCTTCGACACTGTTGCTTGCTATGAGAATATCATCCACATAAAGCAACAAAATAACAAATGAATTACCAGGTCGAAATCTGAAGTAAACACAGTGGTCGAACTGACTTCTAATGAAACTTATGCGTGCCATGAACTTGTCGAATCTCCTATTCCACTGTCGAGGAGATTGTTTCAGCCCATACAAGGATCTCTTTAACTTACACACATAATCATCCTTCCCCTTTTCGACATACCCTTCAGGTTGCCTCATCAGGATCGTTTCATCTAGATCACCATACAAGAACACAGTTTTCACATCCATCTGTTCCAGTTCAAGATCGAACTGTGCCACCATGGCAAGCAGCATTCGAATGGACCTATGTTTCACAACAGGAGAAAACACATCATTGAAGTCGACACCTTCTTTCTGAGTGAAACCCCTTGCGACTAACCTTGCCTTATATCTTTTCGACGTCACTCCTTCAATTCCTTCCTTAACTTTGAAAATCCATTTACAGCTGACTAACCTTGCCCCAGCAGGTTTCTAGATCAGTTCCCAAGTGTGATTATCATGAAGAGATTTCATCTCATCATCCATGGCCTTCAGCCATTCAGTCTTATTTTGACTCCTCATAACTTCCTTATAATCTCTAGGTTCATCATCAAGAACCTCACTGGCAGAGATTAATGCATAAGCTATAAGATCTGCATACCCAAGTCTCTGAGGTGGTTTGATGACTCTTCTCGACCTATCTCTCGACAATAGGTAGTCATCGTCAGTTTCCTCAACTTCAGCTTCTTCTTCGACTTCATCAGGGATATGCAATTCAGCATCAACATGCTCCACCTCAACAGGAATCTCTACCTGTTCCAGCTCTTCGTCAGATGTTTCTGTACTTCGACCAACATCATCAGTTTTCTTAAAAGCCATTTCAGCTTCATTGAAAACTACATCTCGACTGGTGATACACCTCCTGTGACCTGGCTCTAGGCACCATAGCCTATAAGCTTTGACTCCTTCAGGGTATCCCATGAACATGCATTTCAGAGCTCTAGGTTCGACCTTGTCTTGCCTAATGTGAGCATAGGCTATGCAGCCAAATACTCTCAGTTTGTCGAGATCTGGTGGATGTCCCGACCAAACTTCTTCAGGTGTCTTCATATCTAACGCTGTCGAAGGACATCTGTTTATCAGATATGTTGCTGTCGAAACAGCCTCAACCCAGAACACATTTGTTAACCCCGCACTAGTCAACATGCATCTGACTCTCTCCAAAATAGTTCGATTAAACCTTTCAGCCAAACCATTTTGCTGTGGAGTACCTGCAATAGTTCTATGCCTTGCAATACCAGAGGCAGCACAAAAACTGTCGAATGCCTCATTGCAAAATTCAAGGCCATTGTCGGTTCTCAACCTCTTGACCTTTCTGCCAGTCTGATTTTCAACCAGAGTCTTCCAACTTTTGAAATTCTCAAAAGTTTCATCCTTAGTCTTCTGGATGAATACCCATAATTTTCTGGAATAATCATCTACTATGGATAGAAAATACCTTGCTCCTGAATGTGATGGACACCTTGCAGGCCCCCAAAGATCAGCATGGATGTAATCAAGAGATCCATGTGTTCTTTGTTTGCCTTTGTTGAACTTCACTCTGCAAGATTTTCCAAGTACACAGGGTTCACAAAACTTCAGCTTTTCGACTTTGTCTCCACCAAGCAGATTTTGTTTCCCTAATTCGACCAGACCCCTTTCACTGACATGGCCCAATCTCATGTGCCAGATTTCTGTTTTCGACAAAGGTTTCGTGGATGCAACATTTGTCGAACCACTTACAACTTCAGCCTCAAGGGTATACAAGCCTTGTTTCTTCACGCCTCTCAAGACTTCCTTCGAACCCTTCATGACTCTTAGAATACTTTTCTCTCCTTGGAAAACATATCCTTTCTTGTCGAATTCACCAAGAGAAAGCAGATTTCTCTTCAAATCAGGAACATACCTGACTTCAGTCAATAACCTTATTGACTCATCATGGAGCTTGAATCTCACAGATCCAACACCTGCAATCTTGCAAGCCTTGTTGTTTCCCAGCAATACTTATCCACCATCTTGATCACATAATTCCTCGAACAAGTCTTTGTTTGGAGTCATGTGCCAAGTGCAACCTGAATCCATAATCCACTCCTTCTTAGAGTCACTGCTTGAAACCACAAGAACATCAGATGATTCGAAATCATCTTGAACAATGGCAGCGTTGCCATTATCCTTACCTCCATGATATTTCAAGCGTTCAGGGCACACCTTTCTTGTGTGACCCTCCTTCTTACAATGGTAGCATCGAATGCCAGATGCTTCGCCACTGTAAGTCTTCGACTGGCTTTTGCCTTTCTTCTTGTCGAACTTACCATCCTTTCGTAAGAGTTTTCCTTTAACGGCCAAACCTTCGCCAACAGTCGAAGGTTTATGCTCCTTTCTTTCATTCAAGTCCTTAGAGTACAAGGCTGATTGAACTTCTTCAAACGTCAGGGACTCCCTTCCATACAAGAGAGTTTCTTTGAAGTGAGCATGTGATCGAGGCAAAGAACACAATAGTAACAGCGCTTGATCTTCATCATCGATCTTCACATCAATATTTTCAAGATCAAGAATCAGCTTGTTGAACATATCCAACTGCTCAGCCAATACTTTGTCTTCAATCATCTTGAATGAATACAAAGCTTGCTTCAGGTAGAGTCGATTTACCAGCGATTTGGTCATATACAAACTTTCAAGTTTCACCCATAACCCTGATGCCGTCGTCTCCTTTGATACCTGCCGGAGAACCTTATCACCAAGGCTCAACAAAATTGCGCTGTGTGCTTTCTCGATCATATTCGTCTTCTCCGCTGCCGTCAATTCTGCATTCATGGCTGCCTCTCCCTTCAACGCTTCCAAACAACCCTGCTGAACCAGTAGGGCTTTCATCTTCAAGCGCCACAGACCGAAATCATTCACTCCGGTGAACTTTTCAATCTCATACTTTGTTGAAGGCATCTTCTCCACGCTCACCGCACCAATTTGTTGTGAAAAACGATACCAATAACAAAGTATAATAGGGAATTATAGGGGAGAAGAAGAACACAATAATTGGTTATAACTGCTATTCTTTCACTTTCTCTTAAAACAAGATTACAAGTTTACAAGAATAACAAATAACCTCTCTCACCCTAAATTAGGATTTGCAGCTTAGCAATGATGAGAGACTAGTATGCTATTTATAATAAAACCTAACATACTAACTAATGGACTTTTTCCACAAGGCCCATTACACAAGTCAACTTAATAAACAAGCTAACTTAACAAATTAGGGTTTAAACACTAAAACCTAATTTAACATGCTAACAACCCTAGCATCTTCGACACAAGCATGTGAACAACCTTCGACTTCATGCTTAACCCTGTCGAACCAAGAAGCTACCCTTCGGCCATACTAGAGTTCGATCCAAAATCTCACAATAGACATTTATACTCTCACTTTCCCGTGATATAGCTTTATTCATGCATGTTCTCTATCATCCAATGCATTAGAGTATTAGGGTGAAAGACTAAAAATTGTGTTGTCTTTTAATTTTCAATGAACAACTGAATTAAAATTTTCTACTAGATGGAAATTAAGGTATTGTAAATGAAGTAACATGATATCCTTGAATATAGATCTATGATCATTATAAAACATAGCATAAGTGTTCACTATTGCACTTTAAAGGAAATTTAATAGTATTAATATTGGTTCACCAATTAAAATATGTTATTTTTTGAAATTAATAATTTAATTAATATATGAAAGTTCTTAAAACAATATTGGTAACAATACATGCACGTAAATATTTTACATATAGTGAGTTAATTATTTCTTTTTTATAAAAATTGTGTTCTCATATGTTTTACACATCGACATTGTTATGAAATATATATCTCATTTATTGGAAGCAATTGAATAAAATTGTTTTCTCCAATTTTTTTACATTTTCCATAACAATGTAATAAATAAGAATACCCTAGATATACAATGTACTTAGTAAGTAGCCACGAATAAGAAAAACAAAAGAGGTTACACGCACTAGTTAGTAGTTAAACAATGAATAAATATAATAACTCGCAAACAATTATCCAAAAATGGAAAATAGTTCTAATTATATGCATAAGTACCATTATGAAAATTAAATAGGTAAATTAATGGTTGGCTTAAAACCCACTAAAAACAATATATGGTATAACAAAAAAGTAACTTGCAACTTCTTAATACTCCGTCATACATTCCATATGTAAATACCTCCTAAAATATACAAGTTAACCGAGTTTTGTTTATCAAACAGAATCAGATGTTGGCGTTTTGTTTTTATATAAATATTTCACATTTCACAATCACTTCAAGTATTCATCTCACCTTACCGCACATCTCAAGCTCACTTTTGAAATAAAATGCAGAAAACAAACACAAATATTGAGATGTTAAGAGTGCAAGCATTATCAATTCTATGTACACCTTACCCTTTCTTGATTTTCATGGTGTATCTCCCATTCAAGATAAATTAGATCCACAAAGTAGCATAAAACACGATATATGGAGCGACGCCGTTTTTGATTTTGATGGTGTTTCTTTCAATCAAGATAATCTTGATCCACGTTGTAACACAAAGGAGCAAATTAACAACGACGCTTCTCTAGATTTTAAAGGCTTCACCCCCGTTCAAGATAAAAGTAATTTATGTTGTAGCATTAAAGAACAAATTCAAAACAATGATGAAGAAAATATTGAAGAACGAGAGTTTAGGTTTCCATGTGCTGATGTCCAAGGAATGAGAATATTCGCTGATGACATTTTTGAAAACGGACAAATAAGAAAATTAATTCCTCATTTGCACCAATCTCTTCTCTTAACTTCCACCTCAAAAAGTTTTGCCTCACCTGTTCGGCCACGTCTAAAGAAGATATTTATTATTAATTCAGTATGTCCACAATCAAGATCAGATGTTATTTCTAAAGAACCTCAAAATGAGTTATTAGAAAATATAACATTCGTTGAGATGAAGGACTCCACCGAATCTTACAAAAAAAGCAACTCCACAGGATCATCAAATTTGTGGAGATGTAGGCAAAACATGAATCTTAGATGTAATAGTGACCATAAGGATTCTTTAGTTTTATTGAATCCTTCTGCGCCAAAAAATCATGTCAAGACAAAAGTTGAAAGCATCGTCGTTGAAAAAAGGAAGGAAGACCACCCAAAAAATGCATTATCAACTTATGAGAAGCTTTATTTGACTAATAAAACAAGGAAAGGGAGCAATAAACGAAGATCATTTTTGCCATATAAACACCAATTACTTGGGTTCTTTACAAACATGAATGGATTAAGTAGGAACCTGCACCCTTTCTAAGACTGAATTACCAACGTTTCAAAAGTTGAAGCTTCATCAAATTTTTGACAAAGTATATTAGTTTCATGTACATAAAAATTATCCATGTAGCGCTAGGTTCGATTTATTTCATTATGAGAATATAGAGTATGCATTTCTCCTTATGTTAATGAGGAATGAATGATCTAATCTTTTATGATGTAATACACATTTTTATTTGGGTCTCCCAAAGTAAAAACACGTGGTACATATATATTTTAGTCACGTTATTTTGTAATCAAAAGAAAATTGAAATATGACTAAAAATGTTGACTTTTGATTTCATCAAACTCTATTGTCTTTGCCCTTGAACTCTATTTTTTTATCTTAAATGAAATTTTGGTATATTATAAGAGAAGAATTGTGATCTCCAACTTTCAACATGACATGGCATATTTAGAATTAATTTACGAAGTTGCCATCCCAAGTCCTCAACAAAACAACCTTATAATTAGTCATATTTTATCACTATCTCTCATGACCAATATTTAGAATGAATTCTAAATATATTTTCTTCTACTATCTTCGTTCTTAACCGAAAAAATTAAGTATTTTTCACTTAACCAAAATAGATTTGTTACTCATACAGAATTCTACATTTTCCTTTTGCACTAGTTTTGTCTTCATATAAATGGAGAAAACATTGTGACGAATGTCTAAAAAACCAGAGAAATGTATTAAGTGATAAATTACTAAGTATGGATAAAAAATTGAAAAATAAATTTAGATTCAGGAATTTGCTCCACCTATTAAGTTTTTTATAATTTAAATGATTATTGCCAATCTAAGAAAAAAAATTAATAAGTTACATGACATGAGAAAGCCTTGCAATCTCTTATTTCCTAGAAAAGATTTCGCCAAACAATTTATGTTTCAAAGCTAGTAACATCTTATATTTGTAATATAAAAAGATAGTGGTTTATCCATCAAGCGATTAATAATATATTATGATGGAAAACTATAGTAAAGTTAAAATAGGAAGATATAGTATGAGGAAGAAAAAACAAATGATACATAATAAACTTTATACTAAAATAGACATTTATACTCTCACTTTCCCGTGATATAGCTTTATTCATGCATGTTCTCTATCATCCAATGCATTAGAGTATTAGGGTGAAAGACTAAAAATTGTGTTGTCTTTTAATTTTCAATGAACAACTGAATTAAAATTTTCTACTAGATGGAAATTAAGGTAGTGTAAATGAAGTAACATGTTATCCTTGAATATAGATCTATGATCGTTATAAAACTTAGCATAAGTGTTCACTATTGCACTTTAAAGGAAATTTAATGGTATTAATATTGGTTCACCAATTAAAATATGTTATTTTTTGAAATTAATAATTTAATTAATATATGAAAGTTCTTAAAACAATATTAGTAACAATACATCCACGTAAATATTTTACATATAGTGAGTTAATTATTTCTTTTTTATAAAAATTGTGTTCTCATATGTTTTACACATCGACATTGTTATGAAATATATATCTCATTTATTGGAAGCAATTGAATAAAATTGTTTTCTCCAATTTTTTTTTCATTTTCCATAACAATGTAATAAATAAGAAGACCCTAGATATACAATGTACTTAGTAAGTAGCCACGAATAAGAAAAACAAAAGAGGTTACACGTACTAGTTAGTAGTTAAACAATGAATAAATATAATAACTCGCAAACAATTATCTAAAAATGGAAAATAGTTCTAATTATATGTATAATTACCATTATGAAAATTAAATAGGTAAATTAATGGTTGGCTTAAAACCCACTAAAAACAATATATGGTATAACAAAAAAGCAACTTGCAACTTCTTAATACTCCGTCATACATTCCATATGTAAATACCTCCTAAAATATACAAGTTAACCGAGTTTTGTTTATCAAACAGAATCAGATGTTGGCGTTTTGTTTTTATATAAATATTTCACATTTCACAATCACTTCAAGTATTCATCTCACCTTACCGCACATCTCAAGCTCACTTTTGAAATAAAATGCAGAAAACAAACACAAATATTGAGATGTTAAGAGTGCAAGCATTATCAATTCTATGTACACCTTACCCTTTCCTTGATTTTCATGGTGTATCTCCCATTCAAGATAAATTAGATCCACAAAGTAGCATAAAACACGATATATGGAGCGACGCCGTTTTTGATTTTGATGGTGTTTCTTTCAATCAAGATAATCTTGATCCACATTGTAACACAAAGGAGCAAATTAACAACGACGCTTCTCTAGATTTTGAAGGCTTCACCCCCGTTCAAGATAAAAGTAATTTATGTTGTAGCATTAAAGAACAAATTCAAAACAATGATGAAGAAAATATTGAAGAACGAGAGTTTAGTTTTCCATGTGCTGATGTCCAAGGAATGAGAATATTCGCCGATGACATTTTTGAAAACGGACAAATAAGAAAATTAATTCCTCATTTGCACCAATCTCTTCTTTTAACTTCCACCTCAAAAAGTTTTGCCTCACCTGTTCGGCCTTGTCTAAAGAAGATATTTATTATTAATTCAGTATGTCCACAATCAAGATCAGATGTTATTTCTAAAGAACCTCAAAATGAGTTATTAGAAAATATAACATTCGTTGAGATGAAGGACTCCACCGAATCTTACAAAAAAAGCAACTCCACAGGATCATCAAATTTGTGGAGATGTAGGCAAAACATGAATCTTAGATGTAATAGTGACCATAAGGATTCTTTAGTTTTATTGAATCCTTCTGCGCCAAAAAATCATGTCAAGACAAAAGTTGAAAGCATCGTCGTTGAAAAAAGGAAGGAAGACCACCCAAAAAATGCATTATCAACTTATGAGAAGCTTTATTTGACTAATAAAACAAGGAAAGGGAGCAATAAACGAAGATCATTTTTGCCGTATAAACACCAATTACTTGGGTTCTTTACAAACATGAATGGATTAAGTAGGAACCTGCACCCTTTCTAAGACTGAATTACCAACGTTTCAAAAGTTGAAGCTTCATCAAACTTTTGACAAAGTATATTAGTTTCATGTACATAAAAATTATCCATGTAGCGCTAGGTTCGATTTATTTCATTATGAGAATATAGAGTATGCATTTCTCCTTATGTTAATGAGGAATGAATGATCTAATCTTTTATGATGTAATACACATTTTTATTTGGGTCTCCCAAAGTAAAAACACGTGGTACATATATTTTTAGTCACGTTATTTTGTAATCAAAAGAAAATTGAAATATGACTAAAAATGTTGACTTTTGATTTCATCAAACTCTATTGTCTTTGCCCTTGAACTCTATTTTTTTATCTTAAATGAAATTTTGGTATATTATAAGAGAAGAATTGTGATCTCCAACTTTCAACATGACATTGCATATTTAGAATTAATTTACGAAGTTGCCATCCCAAGTCCTCAACAAAACAACCTTATAGTTAGTCATATTTTATCACTATCTCTCATGACCAATATTTAGAATGAATTCTAAATATATTTTCTTCTACTATCTTCGTTCTTAACCGAAAAAATTAAGTATTTTTCACTTAACCAAAATAGATTTGTTACTCATACAGAATTCTACATTTTCCTTTTGCACTAGTTTTGTCTTCATATAAATGGAGAAAACATTGTGACGAATGTCTAAAAAACCAGAGAAATGTATTAAGTGATAAATTACTAAGTATGGATAAAAAATTGAAAAATAAATTTAGATTCAAGAATTTGCTCCACCTATTAAGTTTTTTATAATTTAAATGATTATTGCCAATCTAAGAAAAAAAATTTTAATAAGTTACATGACATGAGAAAGCCTTGCAATCTCTTATTTCCTAGAAAAGATTTCGCCAAACAATTTATGTTTCAAAGCTAGTAACATCTTATATTTGTAATATAAAAAGATAGTGGTTTATCCATCAAGCGATTAATAATATATTATGATGGAAAACTATAGTAAAGTTAAAATAGGAAGATATAGTATGAGGAAGAAAAAACAAATGATACATAATAAACTTTATACTAAAATAGACATTTATACTCTCACTTTCCCGTGATATAGCTTTATTCATGCATGTTCTCTATCATCCAATGCATTAGAGTATTAGGGTGAAAGACTAAAAATTGTGTTGTCTTTTAATTTTCAATGAACAACTGAATTAAAATTTTCTACTAGATGGAAATTAAGGTAGTGTAAATGAAGTAACATGTTATCCTTGAATATAGATCTATGATCGTTATAAAACTTAGCATAAGTGTTCACTATTGCACTTTAAAGGAAATTTAATGGTATTAATATTGGTTCACCAATTAAAATATGTTATTTTTTGAAATTAATAATTTAATTAATATATGAAAGTTCTTAAAACAATATTAGTAACAATACATCCACGTAAATATTTTACATATAGTGAGTTAATTATTTCTTTTTTAAAAAAATTATGTTCTCATATGTTTTACACATCGACATTGTTATGAAATATATATCTCATTTATTGGAAGCAATTGAATAAAATTGTTTTCTCCAATTTTTTTTTCATTTTCCATAACAATGTAATAAATAAGAAGACCCTAGATATACAATGTACTTAGTAAGTAGCCACGAATAAGAAAAACAAAAGAGGTTACACGTACTAGTTAGTAGTTAAACAATGAATAAATATAATAACTCGCAAACAATTATCTAAAAATGGAAAATAGTTCTAATTATATGTATAATTACCATTATGAAAATTAAATAGGTAAATTAATGGTTGGCTTAAAACCCACTAAAAACAATATATGGTATAACAAAAAAGCAACTTGCAACTTCTTAATACTCCGTCATACATTCCATATGTAAATACCTCCTAAAATATACAAGTTAACCGAGTTTTGTTTATCAAACAGAATCAGATGTTGGCGTTTTGTTTTTATATAAATATTTCACATTTCACAATCACTTCAAGTATTCATCTCACCTTACCGCACATCTCAAGCTCACTTTTGAAATAAAATGCAGAAAACAAACACAAATATTGAGATGTTAAGAGTGCAAGCATTATCAATTCTATGTACACCTTACCCTTTCCTTGATTTTCATGGTGTATCTCCCATTCAAGATAAATTAGATCCACAAAGTAGCATAAAACACGATATATGGAGCGACGCCGTTTTTGATTTTGATGGTGTTTCTTTCAATCAAGATAATCTTGATCCACATTGTAACACAAAGGAGCAAATTAACAACGACGCTTCTCTAGATTTTGAAGGCTTCACCCCCGTTCAAGATAAAAGTAATTTATGTTGTAGCATTAAAGAACAAATTCAAAACAATGATGAAGAAAATATTGAAGAACGAGAGTTTAGTTTTCCATGTGCTGATGTCCGAGGAATGAGAATATTCGCCGATGACATTTTTGAAAACGGACAAATAAGAAAATTAATTCCTCATTTGCACCAATCTCTTCTTTTAACTTCCACCTCAAAAAGTTTTGCCTCACCTGTTCGGCCTTGTCTAAAGAAGATATTTATTATTAATTCAGTATGTCCACAATCAAGATCAGATGTTATTTCTAAAGAACCTCAAAATGAGTTATTAGAAAATATAACATTCGTTGAGATGAAGGACTCCACCGAATCTTACAAAAAAAGCAACTCCACAGGATCATCAAATTTGTGGAGATGTAGGCAAAACATGAATCTTAGATGTAATAGTGACCATAAGGATTCTTTAGTTTTATTGAATCCTTCTGCGCCAAAAAATCATGTCAAGACAAAAGTTGAAAGCATCGTCGTTGAAAAAAGGAAGGAAGACCACCCAAAAAATGCATTATCAACTTATGAGAAGCTTTATTTGACTAATAAAACAAGGAAAGGGAGCAATAAACGAAGATCATTTTTGCCGTATAAACACCAATTACTTGGGTTCTTTACAAACATGAATGGATTAAGTAGGAACCTGCACCCTTTCTAAGACTGAATTACCAACGTTTCAAAAGTTGAAGCTTCATCAAACTTTTGACAAAGTATATTAGTTTCATGTACATAAAAATTATCCATGTAGCGCTAGGTTCGATTTATTTCATTATGAGAATATAGAGTATGCATTTCTCCTTATGTTAATGAGGAATGAATGATCTAATCTTTTATGATGTAATACACATTTTTATTTGGGTCTCCCAAAGTAAAAACACGTGGTACATATATTTTTAGTCACGTTATTTTGTAATCAAAAGAAAATTGAAATATGACTAAAAATGTTGACTTTTGATTTCATCAAACTCTATTGTCTTTGCCCTTGAACTCTATTTTTTTATCTTAAATGAAATTTTGGTATATTATAAGAGAAGAATTGTGATCTCCAACTTTCAACATGACATTGCATATTTAGAATTAATTTACGAAGTTGCCATCCCAAGTCCTCAACAAAACAACCTTATAGTTAGTCATATTTTATCACTATCTCTCATGACCAATATTTAGAATGAATTCTAAATATATTTTCTTCTACTATCTTCGTTCTTAACCGAAAAAATTAAGTATTTTTCACTTAACCAAAATAGATTTGTTACTCATACAGAATTCTACATTTTCCTTTTGCACTAGTTTTGTCTTCATATAAATGGAGAAAACATTGTGACGAATGTCTAAAAAACCAGAGAAATGTATTAAGTGATAAATTACTAAGTATGGATAAAAAATTGAAAAATAAATTTAGATTCAAGAATTTGCTCCACCTATTAAGTTTTTTATAATTTAAATGATTATTGCCAATCTAAGAAAAAAAATTTTAATAAGTTACATGACATGAGAAAGCCTTGCAATCTCTTATTTCCTAGAAAAGATTTCGCCAAACAATTTATGTTTCAAAGCTAGTAACATCTTATATTTGTAATATAAAAAGATAGTGGTTTATCCATCAAGCGATTAATAATATATTATGATGGAAAACTATAGTAAAGTTAAAATAGGAAGATATAGTATGAGGAAGAAAAAACAAATGATACATAATAAACTTTATACTAAAATAGACATTTATACTCTCACTTTCCCGTGATATAGCTTTATTCATGCATGTTCTCTATCATCCAATGCATTAGAGTATTAGGGTGAAAGACTAAAAATTGTGTTGTCTTTTAATTTTCAATGAACAACTGAATTAAAATTTTCTACTAGATGGAAATTAAGGTAGTGTAAATGAAGTAACATGTTATCCTTGAATATAGATCTATGATCGTTATAAAACTTAGCATAAGTGTTCACTATTGCACTTTAAAGGAAATTTAATGGTATTAATATTGGTTCACCAATTAAAATATGTTATTTTTTGAAATTAATAATTTAATTAATATATGAAAGTTCTTAAAACAATATTAGTAACAATACATCCACGTAAATATTTTACATATAGTGAGTTAATTATTTCTTTTTTAAAAAAATTATGTTCTCATATGTTTTACACATCGACATTGTTATGAAATATATATCTCATTTATTGGAAGCAATTGAATAAAATTGTTTTCTCCAATTTTTTTTTCATTTTCCATAACAATGTAATAAATAAGAAGACCCTAGATATACAATGTACTTAGTAAGTAGCCACGAATAAGAAAAACAAAAGAGGTTACACGTACTAGTTAGTAGTTAAACAATGAATAAATATAATAACTCGCAAACAATTATCTAAAAATGGAAAATAGTTCTAATTATATGTATAATTACCATTATGAAAATTAAATAGGTAAATTAATGGTTGGCTTAAAACCCACTAAAAACAATATATGGTATAACAAAAAAGCAACTTGCAACTTCTTAATACTCCGTCATACATTCCATATGTAAATACCTCCTAAAATATACAAGTTAACCGAGTTTTGTTTATCAAACAGAATCAGATGTTGGCGTTTTGTTTTTATATAAATATTTCACATTTCACAATCACTTCAAGTATTCATCTCACCTTACCGCACATCTCAAGCTCACTTTTGAAATAAAATGCAGAAAACAAACACAAATATTGAGATGTTAAGAGTGCAAGCATTATCAATTCTATGTACACCTTACCCTTTCCTTGATTTTCATGGTGTATCTCCCATTCAAGATAAATTAGATCCACAAAGTAGCATAAAACACGATATATGGAGCGACGCCGTTTTTGATTTTGATGGTGTTTCTTTCAATCAAGATAATCTTGATCCACATTGTAACACAAAGGAGCAAATTAACAACGACGCTTCTCTAGATTTTGAAGGCTTCACCCCCGTTCAAGATAAAAGTAATTTATGTTGTAGCATTAAAGAACAAATTCAAAACAATGATGAAGAAAATATTGAAGAACGAGAGTTTAGTTTTCCATGTGCTGATGTCCGAGGAATGAGAATATTCGCCGATGACATTTTTGAAAACGGACAAATAAGAAAATTAATTCCTCATTTGCACCAATCTCTTCTTTTAACTTCCACCTCAAAAAGTTTTGCCTCACCTGTTCGGCCTTGTCTAAAGAAGATATTTATTATTAATTCAGTATGTCCACAATCAAGATCAGATGTTATTTCTAAAGAACCTCAAAATGAGTTATTAGAAAATATAACATTCGTTGAGATGAAGGACTCCACCGAATCTTACAAAAAAAGCAACTCCACAGGATCATCAAATTTGTGGAGATGTAGGCAAAACATGAATCTTAGATGTAATAGTGACCATAAGGATTCTTTAGTTTTATTGAATCCTTCTGCGCCAAAAAATCATGTCAAGACAAAAGTTGAAAGCATCGTCGTTGAAAAAAGGAAGGAAGACCACCCAAAAAATGCATTATCAACTTATGAGAAGCTTTATTTGACTAATAAAACAAGGAAAGGGAGCAATAAACGAAGATCATTTTTGCCGTATAAACACCAATTACTTGGGTTCTTTACAAACATGAATGGATTAAGTAGGAACCTGCACCCTTTCTAAGACTGAATTACCAACGTTTCAAAAGTTGAAGCTTCATCAAACTTTTGACAAAGTATATTAGTTTCATGTACATAAAAATTATCCATGTAGCGCTAGGTTCGATTTATTTCATTATGAGAATATAGAGTATGCATTTCTCCTTATGTTAATGAGGAATGAATGATCTAATCTTTTATGATGTAATACACATTTTTATTTGGGTCTCCCAAAGTAAAAACACGTGGTACATATATTTTTAGTCACGTTATTTTGTAATCAAAAGAAAATTGAAATATGACTAAAAATGTTGACTTTTGATTTCATCAAACTCTATTGTCTTTGCCCTTGAACTCTATTTTTTTATCTTAAATGAAATTTTGGTATATTATAAGAGAAGAATTGTGATCTCCAACTTTCAACATGACATTGCATATTTAGAATTAATTTACGAAGTTGCCATCCCAAGTCCTCAACAAAACAACCTTATAGTTAGTCATATTTTATCACTATCTCTCATGACCAATATTTAGAATGAATTCTAAATATATTTTCTTCTACTATCTTCGTTCTTAACCGAAAAAATTAAGTATTTTTCACTTAACCAAAATAGATTTGTTACTCATACAGAATTCTACATTTTCCTTTTGCACTAGTTTTGTCTTCATATAAATGGAGAAAACATTGTGACGAATGTCTAAAAAACCAGAGAAATGTATTAAGTGATAAATTACTAAGTATGGATAAAAAATTGAAAAATAAATTTAGATTCAAGAATTTGCTCCACCTATTAAGTTTTTTATAATTTAAATGATTATTGCCAATCTAAGAAAAAAAATTAATAAGTTACATGACATGAGAAAGCCTTGCAATCTCTTATTTCCTAGAAAAGATTTCGCCAAACAATTTATGTTTCAAAGCTAGTAACATCTTATATTTGTAATATAAAAAGATAGTGGTTTATCCATCAAGCGATTAATAATATATTATGATGGAAAACTATAGTAAAGTTAAAATAGGAAGATATAGTATGAGGAAGAAAAAACAAATGATACATAATAAACTTTATACTAAAATAGACATTTATACTCTCACTTTCCCGTGATATAGCTTTATTCATGCATGTTCTCTATCATCCAATGCATTAGAGTATTAGGGTGAAAGACTAAAAATTGTGTTGTCTTTTAATTTTCAATGAACAACTGAATTAAAATTTTCTACTAGATGGAAATTAAGGTAGTGTAAATGAAGTAACATGTTATCCTTGAATATAGATCTATGATCGTTATAAAACTTAGCATAAGTGTTCACTATTGCACTTTAAAGGAAATTTAATGGTATTAATATTGGTTCACCAATTAAAATATGTTATTTTTTGAAATTAATAATTTAATTAATATATGAAAGTTCTTAAAACAATATTAGTAACAATACATCCACGTAAATATTTTACATATAGTGAGTTAATTATTTCTTTTTTAAAAAAATTATGTTCTCATATGTTTTACACATCGACATTGTTATGAAATATATATCTCATTTATTGGAAGCAATTGAATAAAATTGTTTTCTCCAATTTTTTTTTCATTTTCCATAACAATGTAATAAATAAGAAGACCCTAGATATACAATGTACTTAGTAAGTAGCCACGAATAAGAAAAACAAAAGAGGTTACACGTACTAGTTAGTAGTTAAACAATGAATAAATATAATAACTCGCAAACAATTATCTAAAAATGGAAAATAGTTCTAATTATATGTATAATTACCATTATGAAAATTAAATAGGTAAATTAATGGTTGGCTTAAAACCCACTAAAAACAATATATGGTATAACAAAAAAGCAACTTGCAACTTCTTAATACTCCGTCATACATTCCATATGTAAATACCTCCTAAAATATACAAGTTAACCGAGTTTTGTTTATCAAACAGAATCAGATGTTGGCGTTTTGTTTTTATATAAATATTTCACATTTCACAATCACTTCAAGTATTCATCTCACCTTACCGCACATCTCAAGCTCACTTTTGAAATAAAATGCAGAAAACAAACACAAATATTGAGATGTTAAGAGTGCAAGCATTATCAATTCTATGTACACCTTACCCTTTCCTTGATTTTCATGGTGTATCTCCCATTCAAGATAAATTAGATCCACAAAGTAGCATAAAACACGATATATGGAGCGACGCCGTTTTTGATTTTGATGGTGTTTCTTTCAATCAAGATAATCTTGATCCACATTGTAACACAAAGGAGCAAATTAACAACGACGCTTCTCTAGATTTTGAAGGCTTCACCCCCGTTCAAGATAAAAGTAATTTATGTTGTAGCATTAAAGAACAAATTCAAAACAATGATGAAGAAAATATTGAAGAACGAGAGTTTAGTTTTCCATGTGCTGATGTCCGAGGAATGAGAATATTCGCCGATGACATTTTTGAAAACGGACAAATAAGAAAATTAATTCCTCATTTGCACCAATCTCTTCTTTTAACTTCCACCTCAAAAAGTTTTGCCTCACCTGTTCGGCCTTGTCTAAAGAAGATATTTATTATTAATTCAGTATGTCCACAATCAAGATCAGATGTTATTTCTAAAGAACCTCAAAATGAGTTATTAGAAAATATAACATTCGTTGAGATGAAGGACTCCACCGAATCTTACAAAAAAAGAAACTCCACAGGATCATCAAATTTGTGGAGATGTAGGCAAAACATGAATCTTAGATGTAATAGTGACCATAAGGATTCTTTAGTTTTATTGAATCCTTCTGCGCCAAAAAATCATGTCAAGACAAAAGTTGAAAGCATCGTCGTTGAAAAAAGGAAGGAAGACCACCCAAAAAATGCATTATCAACTTATGAGAAGCTTTATTTGACTAATAAAACAAGGAAAGGGAGCAATAAACGAAGATCATTTTTGCCGTATAAACACCAATTACTTGGGTTCTTTACAAACATGAATGGATTAAGTAGGAACCTGCACCCTTTCTAAGACTGAATTACCAACGTTTCAAAAGTTGAAGCTTCATCAAACTTTTGACAAAGTATATTAGTTTCATGTACATAAAAATTATCCATGTAGCGCTAGGTTCGATTTATTTCATTATGAGAATATAGAGTATGCATTTCTCCTTATGTTAATGAGGAATGAATGATCTAATCTTTTATGATGTAATACACATTTTTATTTGGGTCTCCCAAAGTAAAAACACGTGGTACATATATTTTTAGTCACGTTATTTTGTAATCAAAAGAAAATTGAAATATGACTAAAAATGTTGACTTTTGATTTCATCAAACTCTATTGTCTTTGCCCTTGAACTCTATTTTTTTATCTTAAATGAAATTTTGGTATATTATAAGAGAAGAATTGTGATCTCCAACTTTCAACATGACATTGCATATTTAGAATTAATTTACGAAGTTGCCATCCCAAGTCCTCAACAAAACAACCTTATAGTTAGTCATATTTTATCACTATCTCTCATGACCAATATTTAGAATGAATTCTAAATATATTTTCTTCTACTATCTTCGTTCTTAACCGAAAAAATTAAGTATTTTTCACTTAACCAAAATAGATTTGTTACTCATACAGAATTCTACATTTTCCTTTTGCACTAGTTTTGTCTTCATATAAATGGAGAAAACATTGTGACGAATGTCTAAAAAACCAGAGAAATGTATTAAGTGATAAATTACTAAGTATGGATAAAAAATTGAAAAATAAATTTAGATTCAGGAATTTGCTCCACCTATTAAGTTTTTTATAATTTAAATGATTATTGCCAATCTAAGAAAAAAAATTAATAAGTTACATGACATGAGAAAGCCTTGCAATCTCTTATTTCCTAGAAAAGATTTCGCCAAACAATTTATGTTTCAAAGCTAGTAACATCTTATATTTGTAATATAAAAAGATAGTGGTTTATCCATCAAGCGATTAATAATATATTATGATGGAAAACTATAGTAAAGTTAAAATAGGAAGATATAGTATGAGGAAGAAAAAACAAATGATACATAATAAACTTTATACTAAAATAGACATTTATACTCTCACTTTCCCGTGATATAGCTTTATTCATGCATGTTCTCTATCATCCAATGCATTAGAGTATTAGGGTGAAAGACTAAAAATTGTGTTGTCTTTTAATTTTCAATGAACAACTGAATTAAAATTTTCTACTAGATGGAAATTAAGGTAGTGTAAATGAAGTAACATGTTATCCTTGAATATAGATCTATGATCATTATAAAACTTAGCATAAGTGTTCACTATTGCACTTTAAAGGAAATTTAATGGTATTAATATTGGTTCACCAATTAAAATATGTTATTTTTTGAAATTAATAATTTAATTAATATATGAAAGTTCTTAAAACAATATTAGTAACAATACATCCACGTAAATATTTTACATATAGTGAGTTAATTATTTCTTTTTTATAAAAATTATGTTCTCATATGTTTTACACATCGACATTGTTATGAAATATATATCTCATTTATTGGAAGCAATTGAATAAAATTGTTTTCTCCAATTTTTTTTTCATTTTCCATAACAATGTAATAAATAAGAAGACCCTAGATATACAATGTACTTAGTAAGTAGCCACGAATAAGAAAAACAAAAGAGGTTACACGTACTAGTTAGTAGTTAAACAATGAATAAATATAATAACTCGCAAACAATTATCTAAAAATGGAAAATAGTTCTAATTATATGTATAATTACCATTATGAAAATTAAATAGGTAAATTAATGGTTGGCTTAAAACCCACTAAAAACAATATATGGTATAACAAAAAAGCAACTTGCAACTTCTTAATACTCCGTCATACATTCCATATGTAAATACCTCCTAAAATATACAAGTTAACCGAGTTTTGTTTATCAAACAGAATCAGATGTTGGCGTTTTGTTTTTATATAAATATTTCACATTTCACAATCACTTCAAGTATTCATCTCACCTTACCGCACATCTCAAGCTCACTTTTGAAATAAAATGCAGAAAACAAACACAAATATTGAGATGTTAAGAGTGCAAGCATTATCAATTCTATGTACACCTTACCCTTTCCTTGATTTTCATGGTGTATCTCCCATTCAAGATAAATTAGATCCACAAAGTAGCATAAAACACGATATATGGAGCGACGCCGTTTTTGATTTTGATGGTGTTTCTTTCAATCAAGATAATCTTGATCCACATTGTAACACAAAGGAGCAAATTAACAACGACGCTTCTCTAGATTTTGAAGGCTTCACCCCCGTTCAAGATAAAAGTAATTTATGTTGTAGCATTAAAGAACAAATTCAAAACAATGATGAAGAAAATATTGAAGAACGAGAGTTTAGTTTTCCATGTGCTGATGTCCAAGGAATGAGAATATTCGCCGATGACATTTTTGAAAACGGACAAATAAGAAAATTAATTCCTCATTTGCACCAATCTCTTCTTTTAACTTCCACCTCAAAAAGTTTTGCCTCACCTGTTCGGCCACGTCTAAAGAAGATATTTATTATTAATTCAGTATGTCCACAATCAAGATCAGATGTTATTTCTAAAGAACCTCAAAATGAGTTATTAGAAAATATAACATTCGTTGAGATGAAGGACTCCACCGAATCTTACAAAAAAAGAAACTCCACAGGATCATCAAATTTGTGGAGATGTAGGCAAAACATGAATCTTAGATGTAATAGTGACCATAAGGATTCTTTAGTTTTATTGAATCCTTCTGCGCCAAAAAATCATGTCAAGACAAAAGTTGAAAGCATCGTCGTTGAAAAAAGGAAGGAAGACCACCCAAAAAATGCATTATCAACTTATGAGAAGCTTTATTTGACTAATAAAACAAGGAAAGGGAGCAATAAACGAAGATCATTTTTGCCATATAAACACCAATTACTTGGGTTCTTTACAAACATGAATGGATTAAGTAGGAACCTGCACCCTTTCTAAGACTGAATTACCAACGTTTCAAAAGTTGAAGCTTCATCAAATTTTTGACAAAGTATATTAGTTTCATGTACATAAAAATTATCCATGTAGCGCTAGGTTCGATTTATTTCATTATGAGAATATAGAGTATGCATTTCTCCTTATGTTAATGAGGAATGAATGATCTAATCTTTTATGATGTAATACACATTTTTATTTGGGTCTCCCAAAGTAAAAACACGTGGTACATATATATTTTAGTCACGTTATTTTGTAATCAAAAGAAAATTGAAATATGACTAAAAATGTTGACTTTTGATTTCATCAAACTCTATTGTCTTTGCCCTTGAACTCTATTTTTTTATCTTAAATGAAATTTTGGTATATTATAAGAGAAGAATTGTGATCTCCAACTTTCAACATGACATGGCATATTTAGAATTAATTTACGAAGTTGCCATCCCAAGTCCTCAACAAAACAACCTTATAATTAGTCATATTTTATGACTATCTCTCATGACCAATATTTAGAATGAATTCTAAATATATTTTCTTCTACTATCTTCGTTCTTAACCGAAAAAATTAAGTATTTTTCACTTAACCAAAATAGATTTGTTACTCATACAGGATTCTACATTTTCCTTTTGCACTAGTTTTGTCTTCATGTAAATGGAGAAAACATTGTGACGAATGTCTAAAAAACCAGAGAAATGTATTAAGTGATAAATTACTAAGTATGGATAAAAAATTGAAAAATAATTTTATATTTAGGAATTTGCTCCACCTATTAAGTTTTTTATAATTTAAATGATTATTACCAATTGAAGAAATTTTTTTTAATACGTTACATGACATGACAAAGCCTTGCAATCTCTTATTTCCTAGAATAGATTTCACCAATCAATTTATGTTTCAAAGCTAGTAACATCTTATATTTTTAATATTAAAAGATAGTGGTTTATCCATCAAGCGATTAATAATATATTATGATGGAAAACTATAGTAAAGTTAAAATATGAAGATATAGTATGAGGAAGAAAAAAAAATGATACATAATAAACTTTATACTAAAATAGACATTTATACTCTCACTTTCCCGTGATATAGCTTTATTCATGCATGTTCTCTATCATCCAATGCATTAGAGTATTAGGGTGAAAGACTAAAAATTGTGTTGTCTTTTAATTTTCAATGAACAAATGAATTAAAATTTTCTACTAGATGGAAATTAAGGTATTGTAAATGAAGTAACATGTTATCCTTGAATATAGATCTATGATCATTATAAAACTTAGCATTGTTAGAACAAGAATTGTTCTGCTCAATATTCTTAGTTTTGATGATAACAATGTATATGAATTTTGTATAAGACAATGTGGTACTCTAATTCTATGCATTTCCATTTCAGGAAATATATGATGAGTATGCACAATTCAGCGCAAGAAGCACTGGCTCAGAAGGTTCAAGTATGCAACATCAGAACATGCTCTCGCAAGACATCAGAAGGTGGTTAAGCAGAATCAGAATATGGTTTATTGAAGCATCAGAAGAACTTGAGTTCAGAAGCAGAAGTACTGAAGTTCTTATGGTATCACGTTAGAAGCACTTCAAAGTCAGAAGACGAGAAGATGCTCTGCACCAAGCTGTTTGACTCTGATTAATTCAAACATTGTATCTACAAAGATCAGATCTGAATCAAGTACAAGATGGCAAGCTACGCTGACTGACAAAAGGAACGTTAGAAGCTATTAAAGGCAAATTCAGTTAAAGCAGGAAAAGCAAGGCTCGAGGTAGTTTACAAAAGAGTGAAACATTAAATGCAATGCTGTACGGATCACGCAACGCATTAAATGCTCCCAACGGTCATCTTCTCAAAACGCCTATAAATAGTGAAGTTCTGATCAGAAGCAAGGTTACCAATTTACGAACAACTCTTTCAATCTTGCTGAAACGCTGCTGAATCAAAAGCTATCAAAACTTCATCTTCAACCTCACATTACTTTTGTAATATCTTAGTGAGATTTAAGTTTAGAACTTAAGAGAAATATCACAGTTGTGATTATAGCTTATTAAGAAGCATTGTAATACTCTTGTAAGAATTTGTTTACATTAATTTTTAAAAGGTTCCTAGAGTGATCAAGGTGTGATCAAAATACTCTAGAATACTTAGAAGGTATCTAAGTGGAAAACCATTGTAATCAAGGTTGATTAGTGGATTAAATCCTCTGGTTAGGTAAATCACTCTAAGGGGGTGAACTGGAGTAGTTTCGTTAACAACGAACCAGGATAAAAATCATTGTGCAATTGTTTTTATCTTAAGAGTTTTTAAAGTCACACTTATTCAAACCCCCCCTTTCTAAGTGTTTTTCTATCCTTCAATTGGCATCAGAGCGCCGGTTCTAAGGTGGAAGCACTTAACCGTGTTTAGAAAAGATTCAGGAAGAGAAAAACACTAAGTCAAGATGGTTGAAACTCCACCACCTACATCTACATCTGGCTACACTAGACGACCAGTATTCGATGGTGAAAACTTTGAATATTGGAAAGATAAATTGGAAAGTTACTTTCTTGGATTAGATGGTGACTTATGGGATCTTCTGGTGGATGGTTACAAACATCCAGTGAAAGCTAGTGGAGTAAAGCAGACAAGACAAGAAATGAGTGATGATCATAAGAAGCAATTCAAAAATCATCACAAGTCAAGGACTGTTTTGCTGAATGTTATCTCTCACGCTGAATATGAGAAGATATCTGTAATACGGTGAACTGACTTTTTAATAATCGAAATGTCGCGGTTAAGCATGAGTCGCCACCGACTTTTATTTTATCCAAACAATATTCGGAAAGGCAAAAAGAAACAGAAAAAAACCTTTTAAAAGAAATCTAAGTTCGGGGGGTAATTTATGCAAAGGGAAGGTGTAAGGCACCCTTTGCATCCATGGTTTGCCATGGGCTCTTAATTGCTTTGCTTGCTCGTTTTCAGAAAATGTAGATGAAAGAGATAGGGACTTTAGCTTGTGAATAAGCGTTGCCCTTTTGAAAAATTATGAGAAAGAATATAATAAAAAGATTTGAGCATTGCAAGGCAATTAGGGGCAATTACCTTAAACTCAGATGATAGGTCTCTTTTTAGCCTTTCAGAATGAAAGGGTCTATCCTTGCCATAAGAGGGCAGGAAGCCTTTCGTTTGGAGGTTGAAGGGTCATCGAAGCATCCTTTGCCATAAGACTGTCCCATGCCATAGAAGGGCAGGTAGTCTAAGGCAAGGATCAGAATAAGCCATTTCGTAGGCAGCCAGAAGATACCTCAGCCTTTTTCCGTAGGCAACTTCCGAGGGTCGAGGTCATTTTTATGTATCGAAGGCAGCATCATTTAGGGTCGTGACCTTTTTATCGAGGCAACATGGCTGAGGTATCCTCGTATTCGAGGGACGTGGCTTATTCTGCAAAAACACAAAGGCAACAAGGCAACAAGGCAACAAGGCAACAAGGCAGCAGAGAGGTTACCCAAAGGGTGCGTGTGTGCAACAATCACGTGATTATATTCAGTTATTTATCTTGTAATTAATCATTCTAGGTTCAATTCGAGGTTATCACTCCCTAGGATTACTAACCACGCATTTAAATAATATAATCAAAACAGGTATGGGGGAGGGAAATTGTAACCAGCGGATCCCTTAATAGGGTTTGACATAAGTAATAATAAAAAAAACAGAAAATATTAGGGTTAAGGTTTAGGGTTACCAATACTCGTAGCTTTGGCAGTCGACAAACCCTGAAAATTGGAAAAGAAAGAATAAACAAAAGGGGGTGAGTGCATTATCGATTCGGAGGCGAACTTTGTTAATCCTAAAAATAAATGAAGAAATTAAAAGTAAATAAATAAAATAAAAACACTTAGCTTGGCATTTGATCTGATATTGTTGGCGGTCGGGTGAAAGCCTCGGGGTTAACCCTGAAAATGGCAAAGGCAGAAAAATAGATGGAGGAATAAAGGCAAAACCAACCCTAATCTTAAAAGGAAACCAAATAGACTTTAAAACAAAAAGAATAGGGTACTTAGCTTTGAGTCTTGATCGGGCGCGTTGTCGGAAGGAGGAAACATGTTGATAACCCTGAAAAGGCATAAAATAAATATTTCAGTGTAGGGTAAATTCTCGTAAACCCTGATTTGGGCGTAAATTTAATAAAAACAAATGATCGATTTAATTAATTATCGGTTTTTCAACCTAATTAATTAAATCGATGAAAAGTTAAATTTAATCAGACAGAAAAAAGCATTCCCATAATTAAAGCAATTTAAATATGATTTTGTAAAGAATTTTAAGTAAATTAACCTAAATAAAAACAATTAATATAAATTATTTAATAATAATTAAGGTAAGATAATTATTTTTGTTATGTTTTTTAGGAAAGAAAAAAAAAGAAGAAAAAGAAATTATGAAGAAATTATTTTCTAAATAAGTTTAACAAATAACAATATAAAGAAAAAAACAATTTATGTAATAAAAGAAAAGAAAATAAAACAAAAATAAATAAAAGAAGAGAACTCAGCTGGATTTAGTGTGGTGTGTTGCTGGGAGTCCATAGTGTGGAACGCTTCTGGTCCCTTGGATTTGTATCTAGACGAGATCCTTTGGCTGGCGTGTGAGGGTGTATAATGCACCCATGCTGATGGAGCGTACCAGATCTGCAAGAGACAAGAGTCTGAAAATTTAACAAAATAAGATGCAAGAGGCAGGGTTCGAACCCGTGCCCTTGCGTAAGAAGACCTTAGGATGCTAATCTTTGCCACCACGCCACTATTGGTTTTCTACTATTCCACCTTCATCAAGTGATATATAAAAAGAACAGAATGGTCGAAAAAATTCAAACAAAATTTAGGCGCTGACACTGTTCATCTTCTCCGTTTGGGCCCTATGTTTTTACTGCGATTTAGGTGCCTTTTAGCTACGAATTCTTCTGTAGCTAAACCCTGCGAAATCCAAACTAAAGAAACACAGTAATTAAATCAGATCCAAGGACATGAATCAATTGCAAATTGTCTTTTGAATCCATTGGTGCCTTTAATTTGGACCAATTTCTCCTAAATCTCAAATTCCCAATTTGAAGCTTTGGAGACCTAGCCATGGCGAATTGTATTTCCTGCACTTGAATTCAAATCCAATGATACAGATATCTTGCAAACATCATTCTAAACACAAATATATGACCAAAACATGTTCATGATGCGTTAATTGCAGTAATCGAAGAATAAAAAAAGTTTGCAAACCGTGAAGCTTCACGAACGATTCCGACCTCCACAAGCTTCGAGAATGATTTGGGAATGATTGGAAAAGTTTCAGAATCCTTCAAGAACGCTTGTTTGATCTCCAAGAGGCTTTGAATTCAGCTGAAATTTGGAAAACGAATTTGGTTTTTTCGTGAGATTTCTTTTTTGTTTTTTACGGTTCTTGGGGCTCTAATCCTTATAAAAAAAATCCTCTCAGCATATGGTCTCAATCTCATATATAGGATACTGATTTTAGGTTAAGGAACCTGAATCAAATCCTTGCATTAAGATTTGATTTTGAACTTCATATGAAATCCTTCCCCTTTGGTCCCTACTCATATTTTTCACGTTTTCAGCCTTTTGTGATTGATTGGAGTGAATCATCATATTTGGAAACATTGGTCATGCAATTCCTTTCTTATTAAATCATGATTTCTTTTTATTTAATTTGAATTTAAACAAATCAAAAAATAATAAAAATATAATCATAAAAAATAAAAATAGGAATTAGCTTATGGCCTCTTGTGTTCCTTATATAGATTTTTTAGGTTAAAATAAAAAGGGAATAATCAAATAATTAAATCATATAATTAAAAATTAAAATCAAATTTAATTTGACTTCAATTCTTAATATATTTGGATCAATTATATTGATTCATTCTTAAATAAGAACCATCCTAAAAAAGCGATATTTTAAAATGATGAAAGCAAATCTTTTTAAATCCCCCCTTTTTTTTAATGACTTTTTTTGATATTTTTTGTGAATAAAATAATAAAATTGAAAACTGCAAATAAAAATGATAAAAAGTCCTTTTTTGTGATTTTTGAATATAAATTAAAAATAAAACTAAAACTAAATTTAAAAAGCAAATAAGAGAAGAAAAAAAATTAGTAAGTGGGATTCGAACCCGGGACCTCTTGCTCTTGTACCTTGTAACCTCAAATCCTTACCAACCGTGCTACGTCATTTATTCGAAATAAAGTGACATTTGGAAATATATGAGGGCAAATTTTGAGGTATGACAGCTGCCCCTGTTCAATCTTCTTAAACCTGAAGATGTAGAGTGGTTTGTATGCCAGTCGGTATCTGAAGGTGGAAGATGATTGAACACTAGAATACCAAGAAATTTGCCCTAGCTGTAGTAGGGACTTTTGTCGGAGATGGGCTAGGAGATGCCATCCAGGTAGAATATTGTCGGTGATGGGTTTAAAGATGTCATCTGATAGATGCCATATGGATGTTGGGAGTGTGAAGTGAATTGATTGTAGTGACTCTATTGTCATGATTCTATTATTGTGACTTAATTGTCGTGATTCCATTATCGTGACTCAGTTGTCGTGATTTCATTATCGTGACTCAGTTGTCGTGATTCCATTATCGTGACTCAGTTGTCGTGATTCCATTATCGTGACTCAGTTGTCGTGACTCCATTGTCGTGGTCTTTTCTGAATTGAGTGTCATGATTAAGTCTGTCTCTTTCTTTGATCGTGTCAGTACTGTTCGTAGTAACCGAATTAGACCTTAGAAGGATGATCGTGTCTACACCGTTCGTGATGATAGAATTAGATCTCTTGTCGTGTCAGCACCGTTCGTAGTAACTGAATTAGACTTTGGAAGGATGATCGTGTCTACACCGTTCGTGATGATAGAATTAGATCTCTTGTCGTGTCAGCACCGTTCGTAGTAACTGAATTAGATTGAGGAGGTAATTGATCGTGTCCACACCGTTCGTGATGATGGAATTAGATCTTTGACCGTGTCAGTACCGTTCGTAGTAACTGAATTAGATCTTTGAAATGATCGTGTCACCACCATTCGTGGTAAATGAATTAGATCTTGGAAGATGATCGTGTCAGTACCGTTCGTAGTAGCCGAATTAGATCTTTGAGAATGATCGTGTCATCACCGTTCGTGGTGAATGAATTAGCTCTTGGAAAGTTGGAGATTTCGTTCATTTGTCTGTACCTGTATTCTGCAATAGGTGTAGCAAATTATATAATGTCATGATGCATGTGTTATGTAATGAGTCCCTCAAAATAAATGAGAAACTTGCGTGTTATGTATGAATTCATTATGAGGTAATGTATGCGATGTATGAATCTGTTTATGATTTATGACGTATGACTATGATTTATGCTGTTTGACACATCTTGATTGAGAAGATGGATCTCCTTGTCATTGTAATTTTGATGTTTGATCTTATCTTGAAGATGCTCAGCTGGGGATTTATGGTTTATGCTTGGGGATGATCAATACCCTGATTGGGAATAAAAGATATTAGTAAACCATGTCGGAGAAGAGCCAAGTGTTGGAGAACCGATAGTGTTGAAGATGTAAACTCTGTTGGGGAGCCACGTCTTTGTCGGGATGAGAGCATTTGAAGATGATTACTCTGTAGGGATATGATCTTGTGAACTCGGCTCTGTGGGGAGACATGGGTGTCTTGAAAGTTGCACCCAGTATTATAGATGCCATTCATGGATTTGTATTGATTAGGACACACCAATAAATATTGATCGAAGTGTCAAACTGGACTTGCATAGGTTTGCCCCTGCTAGTAGGAACTTGGAAAGATTCGCCTTGCGAGGACTTTATGAGATGTGCACTATGGGTGACATGCCCCTAGTAATCATAGGCCCAGGACAATGTCCCATGTTGATTGGAAATAGATTCAGGTTTACTTGGATGCATGCCCCTGATTGTTTTTGGCATCTTTGAGAGATTCTCGGAATCTTGACATGGTTGCCCCGGATTGATCGGGACATAGTTTGAAACCCACTTGGGATATATGCCTTTGATTGTTCGGCATTTGAGAGGTTCTTTGAATCTTGACTTAATTGCCCCAGATTGATTGGGCAAAGCGTGCCATGCCCCTTGTATACATAGGAGACCTTGCTTCTTGGAGTAATCTTGTCTGTCGGGATAACTTTCAGTCATTAGTTGTACCCTGTGCAAATTCTTTCTGTTGTTAACAATTGAAATTATGTAGCAGAATTTGTGTAATAATGAATTCATGAGATGCAATGCATACGTTTGTCTTGGTTTTTTGAAAAACATTAAAACAAGAGATGTAAAAGCGTGATATTTATAAAACGTGATGTTTGTAAATGTGAAATATCAACTTAGCATTTGTAGTAGACCTTAAGGAGTCAGGATACCCTTTTAGTGACAGTATGCTTTCGAACTAACCATGCTTCAATTAGGACTTTCAAGGGTTGTAACGTGGCTTGGTTCACGGTTTAAGAAACAAAAGATAAAGGCTCAAAATTTGATTGTACCCACCCTTCTTCGTGTTGATCTCCAGTCCTATGCTCATTTAATTCAACTTATGTATTCAGGTTCCAAGAGACTTATGGATTTGCGCCTTTGATAATGTTGATGGTTCGCAAGTAAGGAGAACTTTTGATATGGCAATCATTTCTTCCTTTTGGTAGTCACAACTTTGAGTTACTAAGGAATTTATTGACTTCTCCTTTTTTCATCTTTTTGATATCCCTAACTTTTGCCTGAACTGTCTATTGTGAGCTTACAGTCAGCGGGATGCCTTGATTTTTGCCTAAGTCATCTTTTTGATTTTTGACTTAGCAGGCTTTTCTTTGTATATATGTTTTTTCATTTTCTCTTTTTGAAAGATATTGACTGCCTTGTTTGATTGATGAACCGTCATTGTCTTTTGATTGACATTTCCAACACTTCTTTGATGCGTACAGTTGAACGTTTGTGATTGGAACCTTTGTTGAAAGGTGTACTGAATGATTCTCTTAAAATAGAATGCACAGCCAAATTAACTGAGAACTACCCTTCCCCAGGTTATGATCAAGGGTTTTAATTAGTACAAGAAAGAAACTTCTACTTCTTAGGCTCAAAGGGGTTGACGAGGGATTAACATCCTTATATCTCCACTGTTTAGGAATTGAAACAATGCCTGTACATCGTCAGCATAGTCCGCTCAAAAGCATACTGTATGAGGTTGCGGTATCGTTTTCGTCATCCTCCCTCAAAAGGTATACAGCTTTAGCAGGAGTTGAGTATCATAAAACATATGCAAAGTAAAGATGCAATTTAAAATGAGTGATAGTGAAATAATGTATTCAAGACAAACATATGCAATGCACTGATGATGATTATTAAAACAGATAATGTCTATCATGAGTCGAATGTTTAAACAAACAGAAAGGAAACTTGCAGATGAAAGTAGATCTAATGATCCAAAAGTTTGTCCGTCTAGACGTCAATCAGTCTTGTCATGACTAGGCATAGGAGCGGTGATCACCACAGGAGTTTTCAGGAGGGTTGAATTTGATTTCTCCGTCATTGATCAGATCTTGGATCTTATTCTTCAATGTCCAGCAATCGTTTGTGTATTGTCCAGGACTGTTGGAATGGTAGGCACATCGCACGTTTGGATTGTGCTTGGCAGAGGTAGTGTTGATGTGTTAAGACGGATCCCTTACAGTCATCATTTATGCCTTCAACAAGTATTGTAGTTCCTGATCTACTGACATGTCAATTTTGGTGAATCAACGCTTAGGTGAATCTGGCTTGCGTCGTTGTTGTGGAACTGGTGTAAAGATTCTGGAATGTGTATCTGATAAGAATGTTTCAGAATATCCGGGGTTCGAGCTTCCGGAATGTATATCAGATTGGAATGTTTCAGAAGTCTGGGGGTCAAACTTCCAGAATGTTCGTCTGGTTGGAACTTTCAGAATGTCCGGGGTTCGAGCTTCCGGAATGTATATCTGATTGGAATGTTTCAGAAGTCTGGGGGTCAAGTTTCCAGAATGTTCATCTGATTGGAACTTTCAGAATGTCCGGGGTTCGAGCTTCCGGAATGTATATCTGATTGGAATGTTTCAGAAGTCTGGGGGTCAAGCTTCCAGAATGTTCATCTGATTAGGATTGATTTGTTGATGGTATTTTTCTGACCAGTTGGTCGACCTGAAAGGAAGAGTTAGTTTTATGTGATGTTATGAATGCAAATGCAATCTTTTCAAGGATCTTTAGGAATTTAGTTAGCAACATTAAAAAGTGATTTGGTCGCGTCTTTGTCTGAAGAATTCTGAATTTTGTCTTTGAACGTCTTTCTTTGAGAATCAAGCTCACCATATCGAGTGGGTCATCGCCTCTGATTCAAGATATCTCTGAATTTGAAGGTACATGGCTAGAGGAAAATAAATCCTCTTGCCCCTTGATAGGTAATGAGCCTTTGAATTGGAAGGCGTGTGGCCAGAGGAAAATAAATCCTCTTGCCCCTTGATCGGAATTCGGTCCTTGATAAGAGCACCTGAAATTGTGCGTCCTAAATTCCTAAGATCCTTGAAAGGGTTAGTTAAATCATGTTATGCTCATGATGTCAAGATGTCATGATGTTATGCGAATGCAGTTCATTAGACTTAGTGTGAGATAGTAAGGACAAACAAGTCCTTTTAACAAAACCTGCAAGGAAACGAAAGTCAGTAACAAACACAACAAGTCACACAATTTTTGGCTTAAGGATTGCATGGATTCTGATCAGGTGTCCTTCCCAAGGGTATTTCTATGGATAAGGAGATTTCAGCAACGGGTTCTATAAGTTATCCAGAATTGTCAGCCCTTCTAAAGCACCCTCGGACATGATGCATTTGCACCATGCAATGATACTTTGAGAAAGAACCTATCTGAATTGTAGCATCGGGTAGCGACTAGTTCTTAACATTTGTCAAGAGTAGTCCCCCCACTACGTTCCTAAAGGCCAGGATGGGTTAAGGGTAACTAAAGGTCCTTGAGCTCCGGCGCACCCACAGACACATACATAGACCTCCCTCATTTGAGAAAGGTGTGCATATGCTATGGAGTCCTAACTCAAGTGTGAACTTCATATTGACTCATCTCCCACATATGTGAAAGAGGTCGCCATGACTATGCCACTCCTAATCTTAAGTGTTCTTGAATCCGGGTATAGGATTCGTCCTTCAGTTAATTCCCAAAACGCCCCTGAAAAATAAAACAAACAAAGCAAACAATAGAAAACATTTAAAGTGAATCCTAAACTTTTAAGGTAACCCCTCTTTTTATCGAAAATCCCCAGCAGAGTCGCCAGTTCTGTAATACGGTGAACTGACTTTTTAATAATCGAAATGTCGCGGTTAAGCATGAGTCGCCACCGACTTTTATTTTATCCAAACAATATTCGGAAAGGCAAAAAGAAACAGAAAAAAACCTTTTAAAAGAAATCTATGTTCGGGGGGTAATTTATGCAAAGGGAAGGTGTAAGGCACCCTTTGCATCCATGGTTTGCCATGGGCTCTTAATTGCTTTGCTTGCTCGTTTTCAGAAAATGTAGATGAAAGAGATAGGGACTTTAGCTTGTGAATAAGCGTTGCCCTTTTGAAAAATTATGAGAAAGAATATAATAAAAAGATTTGAGCATTGCAAGGCAATTAGGGGCAATTACCTTAAACTCAGATGATAGGTCTCTTTTTAGCCTTTCAGAATGAAAGGGTCTATCCTTGCCATAAGAGGGCAGGAAGCCTTTCGTTTGGAGGTTGAAGGGTCATCGAAGCATCCTTTGCCATAAGACTGTCCCATGCCATAGAAGGGCAGGTAGTCTAAGGCAAGGATCAGAATAAGCCATTTCGTAGGCAGCCAGAAGATACCTCAGCCTTTTTCCGTAGGCAACTTCCGAGGGTCGAGGTCATTTTTATGTATCGAAGGCAGCATCATTTAGGGTCGTGACCTTTTTATCGAGGCAACATGGCTGAGGTATCCTCGTATTCGAGGGACGTGGCTTATTCTGCAAAAACACAAAGGCAACAAGGCAACAAGGCAACAAGGCAACAAGGCAGCAGAGAGGTTACCCAAAGGGTGCGTGTGTGCAACAATCACGTGATTATATTCAGTTATTTATCTTGTAATTAATCATTCTAGGTTCAATTCGAGGTTATCACTCCCTAGGATTACTAACCACGCATTTAAATAATATAATCAAAACAGGTATGGGGGAGGGAAATTGTAACCAGCGGATCCCTTAATAGGGTTTGACATAAGTAATAATAAAAAAAAACAGAAAATATTAGGGTTAAGGTTTAGGGTTACCAATACTCGTAGCTTTGGCAGTCGACAAACCCTGAAAATTGGAAAAGAAAGAATAAACAAAAGGGGGTGAGTGCATTATCGATTCGGAGGCGAACTTTGTTAATCCTAAAAATAAATGAAGAAATTAAAAGTAAATAAATAAAATAAAAACACTTAGCTTGGCATTTGATCTGATATCGTTGGCGGTCGGGTGAAAGCCTCGGGGTTAACCCTGAAAATGGCAAAGGCAGAAAAATAGATGGAGGAATAAAGGCAAAACCAACCCTAATCTTAAAAGGAAACCAAATAGACTTTAAAACAAAAAGAATAGGGTACTTAGCTTTGAGTCTTGATCGGGCGCGTTGTCGGAAGGAGGAAACATGTTGATAACCCTGAAAAGGCATAAAATAAATATTTCAGTGTAGGGTAAATTCTCGTAAACCCTGATTTGGGCGTAAATTTAATAAAAACAAATGATCGATTTAATTAATTATCGGTTTTTCAACCTAATTAATTAAATCGATGAAAAGTTAAATTTAATCAGACAGAAAAAAGCATTCCCATAATTAAAGCAATTTAAATATGATTTTGTAAAGAATTTTAAGTAAATTAACCTAAATAAAAACAATTAATATAAATTATTTAATAATAATTAAGGTAAGATAATTATTTTTGTTATGTTTTTTAGGAAAGAAAAAAAAAGAAGAAAAAGAAATTATGAAGAAATTATTTTCTAAATAAGTTTAACAAATAACAATATAAAGAAAAAAACAATTTATGTAATAAAAGAAAAGAAAATAAAACAAAAATAAATAAAAGAAGAGAACTCAGCTGGATTTAGTGTGGTGTGTTGCTGGGAGTCCATAGTGTGGAACGCTTCTGGTCCCTTGGATTTGTATCTAGACGAGATCCTTTGGCTGGCGTGTGAGGGTGTATAATGCACCCATGCTGATGGAGCGTACCAGATCTGCAAGAGACAAGAGTCTGAAAATTTAACAAAATAAGATGCAAGAGGCAGGGTTCGAACCCGTGCCCTTGCGTAAGAAGACCTTAGGATGCTAATCTTTGCCACCACGCCACTATTGGTTTTCTACTATTCCACCTTCATCAAGTGATATATAAAAAGAACAGAATGGTCGAAAAAATTCAAACAAAATTTAGGCGCTGACACTGTTCATCTTCTCCGTTTGGGCCCTATGTTTTTACTGCGATTTAGGTGCCTTTTAGCTACGAATTCTTCTGTAGCTAAACCCTGCGAAATCCAAACTAAAGAAACACAGTAATTAAATCAGATCCAAGGACATGAATCAATTGCAAATTGTCTTTTGAATCCATTGGTGCCTTTAATTTGGACCAATTTCTCCTAAATCTCAAATTCCCAATTTGAAGCTTTGGAGACCTAGCCATGGCGAATTGTATTTCCTGCACTTGAATTCAAATCCAATGATACAGATATCTTGCAAACATCATTCTAAACACAAATATATGACCAAAACATGTTCATGATGCGTTAATTGCAGTAATCGAAGAATAAAAAAAGTTTGCAAACCGTGAAGCTTCACGAACGATTCCGACCTCCACAAGCTTCGAGAATGATTTGGGAATGATTGGAAAAGTTTCAGAATCCTTCAAGAACGCTTGTTTGATCTCCAAGAGGCTTTGAATTCAGCTGAAATTTGGAAAACGAATTTGGTTTTTTCGTGAGATTTCTTTTTTGTTTTTTACGGTTCTTGGGGCTCTAATCCTTATAAAAAAAAATCCTCTCAGCATATGGTCTCAATCTCATATATAGGATACTGATTTTAGGTTAAGGAACCTGAATCAAATCCTTGCATTAAGATTTGATTTTGAACTTCATATGAAATCCTTCCCCTTTGGTCCCTACTCATATTTTTCACGTTTTCAGCCTTTTGTGATTGATTGGAGTGAATCATCATATTTGGAAACATTGGTCATGCAATTCCTTTCTTATTAAATCATGATTTCTTTTTATTTAATTTGAATTTAAACAAATCAAAAAATAATAAAAATATAATCATAAAAAATAAAAATAGGAATTAGCTTATGGCCTCTTGTGTTCCTTATATAGATTTTTTAGGTTAAAATAAAAAGGGAATAATCAAATAATTAAATCATATAATTAAAAATTAAAATCAAATTTAATTTGACTTCAATTCTTAATATATTTGGATCAATTATATTGATTCATTCTTAAATAAGAACCATCCTAAAAAAGCGATATTTTAAAATGATGAAAGCAAATCTTTTTAAATCCCCCCTTTTTTTTAATGACTTTTTTTGATATTTTTTGTGAATAAAATAATAAAATCGAAAACTGCAAATAAAAATGATAAAAAGTCCTTTTTTGTGATTTTTGAATATAAATTAAAAATAAAACTAAAACTAAATTTAAAAAGCAAATAAGAGAAGAAAAAAAATTAGTAAGTGGGATTCGAACCCGGGACCTCTTGCTCTTGTACCTTGTAACCTCAAATCCTTACCAACCGTGCTACGTCATTTATTCGAAATAAAGTGACATTTGGAAATATATGAGGGCAAATTTTGAGGTATGACAATATCTAACAGGGAAACTGCCCATGACATATATGAATCATTGAAAATGACTCATGAAGGAAATGCCCAAGTCAAGGAGACTAAAGCTCTTGCCTTAATCCAGAAATATGAGGCCTTCAAAATGGAGGATAATGAAAACATTGAAACAATGTTCTCAAGATTTCAAACTCTAACTGCTGGATTAAGAGTTCTTGACAAGGGATACACAAAGGCTGATCACGTCAAGAAGATCATCAAAAGCTTGCCATGAAGATGGGGTTCTATGGTGACTGCATTCAAAATTGCCAAGAACCTGAATGAAGTCTCTCTTGAAGAGTTGATCAGTGCTCTGAGGAGTCATGAAATAGAGCTGGATGCTAATGAACCTCAGAAGAAAGGTAAGTCTATTGTATTAAAATCTAATTATAAAAAATGCACTAACGCTTTTCAGGCTGAAGAAGAAGATTTTGAAGAATCAGAATCAGAAGAAGAAGAAGAAGATGAACTGTCCATGATCTCCAGATGGATAAACCAACTCTGGAAGAGCAAGCATAGGAAGTTCAAGAACTTCAAAAGTTCTAAGAAGCTTGAAAAAGGAGAATCTTCTGGAAGCAGAAGATATGACAAGAAGAAGGTCACATGTTTTGAATGCAATGAGCCAGAACATTACAAGAGTGAGTGTCCAAATCTTCAGAAGGAGAAGCCCAAGAAGAAGTTTCATAAGAAGAAAGGTCTTATGGCAACTTGGGATGATTCAAATTCATCAGAATCAGAATCAGACTCTGAAGGAGAGCAGGCAAACATTGCGCTGATGGCCACAGTTGATGATGGATCAGAATCTACATCAGAATCAGATTCTGAAGAGGTATTTTCTGAACTATCTAGATAAGAGTTAGTTTCCAGTTTAACAGAACTTCTGGAACTCAAGGCTCATCTTAGTATCAAATACAAAAAGTTGAAAAAGCTATTTGAATCTGAAACTAAGAAGCTGGAAGTAGAAAATTCTGAACTGAAGGTAAAAGTTTTAAAATTATCCAAAAATGTTGGATCTCCTTCTAACTCAGAAAAATCTATTCCTATTCTGAACCATATTCTTAAAGAATATGACTTGAGCTTTAGGAAGTTCTTATCTAGAGGTATTGGAAGAAGTCAACTTGCCTCTATGATATATGCTGTTATTGGAAACAAGAGAGTTGGCATAGGCTATGAGAGTGATACCCCATACAAACTTGAACTTGTAGATGATATGAAAATCACATACAAGCCATTGTATGATCAGTTCAGGTATGGCCACTCCCATGATATTAGGCTCACATCACATGCTAAAAGCTTTCACATTACACACACTAAGAAGCATGTGACACAACCTAGAAAATATCATGCTGCTCAACCTAAGGTATATCATGTTGTACCTCCTGTTAATTATAATGCTAAACACAAGTTCAATCAGAACTTGAGGAGAACTAACAAGAAAGGACCCAAGAAAATGTGGGTACCTAAGGAAAAGATTATTCCCGTTGCAGATATCCTTGGCTGCAAAGAAGACAAAAGAAAGCATGTCATGGTACCTGGACTCTGGGTGCTCTCGACACATGACGGGAAGACGGTCTATGTTCCAAGACCTGGTGCTTAAATCAGCTGGAGAAGTTAAGTTTGGAGGAGATCAGAAGGGCAAGATAATTGGTTCAGGAACCATAAGTACTGGTAACTCTCCTTCTATAACTAATGTTCTTCTGGTAGATGGATTAGCTCATAACTTATTGTCCATAAGTCAATTAAGTGACAATGGTTATGACATAATCTTTGATCAAAAGTCTTGTAAGGCTGTAAGTCAGAAGGATGGCTCAATCCTATTTACAGGCAAGAGAAAGAACAACATTTACAAGATTGATCTTCAGGATCTTAAGAATCAGAAGGTAACTTGTCTTATGTCTGTTAGCAAAGAGCAATGGGTCTGGCACAGAAGATTAGGCCATGCTAGTTTGAGAAAGATTTCTCAGATTAACAAACTAAATCTGGTCAGAGGACTCCCTAATCTGAAATACAAATCGGATGCTCTTTGCGAAGCATGTCAGAAAGGGAAGTTTTCCAAACCTGCATTCAAGTCTAAGAATGTTGTTTCTTCCTCTAGGCCGCTAGAGCTTCTGCACATTGATTTGTTTGGCCCAGTCAAAACAGCATCTGTCAGGGGGAAGAAATATGGATTAGTCATCGTAGATGATTATAGTCGCTGGACATGGGTAAAGTTCTTGAAACACAAGGATGAGTCTCATTCAGTGTTCTTTGAATTCTGCACTCAGATTCGATCTGAGAAAGAGGGTAAAATCATAAAGGTCAGAAGTGATCATGGTGCGAATTTGAGAACAGATTCTTTGAGGTTTACTTCAAAGAAAATGGTATTGCCCATGATTTCTCTTTCCCTATAACTCCACAGCAAAATGGAGTTGTAGAGCAAAAGAATAGGACTCTACAAGAAATGGCCAGAACCATAATCAACGAAACCAATATGGCTAAGCATTTCTGGGCAGAAGCAATAAACACTGCATGTTATATTCAGAATAGAATCTCTATAAGGCCTATTCTTAATAAGACTCCTTATGAATTGTAGAAGAACATAAAGCCCAACATTTCATATTTTCATCCTTTTGGATGTGTTTGTTTTATTCTGAATACTAAAGATCATCTGAGTAAGTTTGATTCTAAGGCACAGAAGTGTTTTCTTCTTGGATATTCTGAACGCTCTAAAGGCTACAGAGTATACAGTACTGAAACATTGATTGTTGAAGAATCAGTTAATATCAGATTTGATGATAAGCTTGGTCTTGAAAAGCCAAAATAGTTTGAGAATTTTGCAGATATAGATATCTCAATTTCAGAAGCTGAAGAACCAAGAAGCAAAGTATCAGAAGCTGAAGAACCCAGAAGCAAAGGATCAGAAGATCAAGTTGCTGCTTCTTTAGAGAATTTCAGAATTTCTGAAGAGCCAACTGTCAGAAGATCTTCTAGACTCAACTCTGCTCACTCAGAAGATGTCATTCTTGGAAAGAAGGATGATCCTATCAGAACAAGAGCATTCCTTAAGAACAATGCAAAATGTCAATTAGGTCTTGTTTCTCTAATCGAGCCAACTTCTGTTGATCAAGCTCTAGAAGATGCAGACTGGATAATTGCCATGCAAGAAGAACTAAATCAGTTTACAATGAATGATGTGTGGGATCCTGTTCCTAGACCAAAAGGATTTAACATCATTGGTACGAAGTGGGTCTTCATAAACAAGCTAAGCGAAAAAGGAGAAGTTGTAAGAAACAAAGCCAGACTGGTGGCTCAGGGATATAGTCAGCAAGAAGGTATTGACTATACAGAAACCTTTGCACCAGTGGCCAGGTTAGAATCTATTCGCTTATTGATTTCTTTTGCCACTCAACATAACATCACTCTATATCAGATGGATGGTAAGAGTGCCTTCTTAAATTGTTATATAAATGAGGAAGTTTATGTCCACCAACCTCCTGGTTTTGAAGACTCTAAGTCTCCAGATCATGTTTTTAAACTAAAGAAATTATTATACGAATTGAAGCAAGCTCCTAGTGCTTGGTATGAAAGGTTAAGTTCTTTCCTTCTGGATAATGGTTTCACTAGAGGAAAAGTGGATACTACTCTCTTTTGTAAAAACTTTAAAAAGGATCTTTTAATTTGCCAAATTTATGTTGATGATATTATATTTGGAACATCTAATGCTACACTTGGAAAGGAGTTTGCTAATTCTATGCAGGCTGAGTTTGAAATGAGCATGATGGGAGAACTCAAGTACATCCTTGGGATCCAGATCAATCAAATATCAGAAGGTACGTATATTCATCAAACCAAGTATGTGAAAGAACTTCTGAAGAAGTTTAATCTTTTTGAAAGCAAAGAAGCAAAAACTTCTATGCATCCAACGTGTGTCTTAGGTAAGGATGAGGTAAGTAAGAAGGTAGATCAGAAGTTGTGTAGAGGTATGATTGGATCTCTTCTATATCTCACTGCTTCTAGACCTGATATTTTATTCAGTGTCTGTCTGTGTGCAAGATTCCAATCAGATCCTAGAGAATCTCACTTAACAGCTGTTAAGAGAATTCTGAGGTATCTGAAAGGTACTACTAATGTTGGTTTAGTCTACAGAAGATCTAAAGAATACAACTTAGTAGGATTATGTGATGCTGATTACGCTGGAGATAGAATTGAAAGAAAAAGTACTTCTGGAAGTTATCAATTTCTTGGAAGTCATCTGATCTCCTGGTACAGCAAGAAGCAAGCTACCATTGCCCTCTCTACAACAGAAGCAGAATATGTTGTTGTTACTGGATGTAGTACACAAATGCTATGGATGAAGAGTCAGCTAGAAGATTACCAGATATATGAGAGTAACATTCCTATCTTCTGTGATAATACTTCTGCTATTTGTCTATCTAAGAATCCAATCTTACATTCCAAAGCTAAACATATTGAGATCAAACATCATTTCATTAGGGACTATGTTCAGAAGGGTGTTCTATCTTTGAACTTTCTTGATACAGACCATCAATGGGTTGATATCTTTACAAAACCCCTTGCTGAAGATAGGTTTAAGTTCATTCTGAAGAATATCAGTATGGATTTATGCCCAAAATGAGAAGATGAGAAGTTCTGACGTATGAATTAGTTCTGAAATGAAGTTGTTTTATCTTCTTATAAGAAGTTCTGATGTTGATCAATTAGAAGTTCTGATTCTGTTATTACTAACGTTTCATTATCTAAGTTGATTCAGAATCTCTTTTAAAGTAAAATAGCTGTCACCAGCTTTTCCAGAAGATGAACACGTGTTCACTCTATTTGGACAAGTACGCGTGCAGTTGAGGAGACGCCGCCCTAGGTATTTGTGCAAATCATTTCAAATATTACGTTATCTCTCCTAACGTCATTTCTCATTAAATGCATTTGATTCTATGTTTTTTCTGTAATCATGTTCATTCAAACGCATATTGCATTTCATTTCAAATCCGTCTCTATATAAACTCATCTCCATAACAATTCACCTCTTTACATTCTCTCTCTTCATTCATTGTCTCTTTCATTCATCTCTCTCCTTCTCGTTCTTGCATAAACCCTAGTTTCTAAACCGAATCTCAGAGTGAATTCATGCTTTCATCCTCAAGTACTCAAAACAAAATGTCTTCTGCACATCTTGTTCAACACAAATATGGATATCATCCCTTGAAGACTTGTTCTATTCCACATGAAGAACTGGAAGTTCTATGTGAAACAATGGTGGATTTTGAAAATCTGTTGGAACATGATTTCAAAACCAAGGCTGCAATGCTGGTGCAAGGTTGGTCAAACTACTTTGAAAGATTGGTTGGACCAGTTTATCCTCTTTTGGTTATGGATTTCTGGACTCATGCAACAGTTACTCCAACTGCTATCATCTCCTTCGTATTAGGGCATGAAGTTGTTGTGACTGAGAAGATGATAAGGAAGCTGTATGGTCTTGATGACTCCGATGGAATCACAGGTGCTCTTCCTGGTAGAGTTGATTGGGAGAAAGTTGATAGAGAATTGTCTTCTTCTAGATCTGCATCTCATCAAACTACTTGTTTGAAGCCTTCCTATAGAGTTTGGGCTGAGATTATTCTGGGATCCCTCTTTCATAGAAAGCGATCTCTTACTGCAACATATGTAAATCAGGATCAGAAGTATGTACTTTTCTGCATTGGAAAAGGTATACAAGTTAATCTCTCTAACATTCTCTTTCAACATTTGAAGACAAATATTGAAGAATCAAGAGATGAAGAACGTAAGAAGAATCCAGGTTTCAAGAAGAACACTATTCCTCTTGCCAAAATAATTTTAGATATTCTGATAGAAAGTGACTTGATGGATCTTCTGAATGCTTTTGATTTACAAAGGATGCTTTTCATTGAGAAGGTAACTTCTATTCCAAGAATATTTCCAGATATTCTGACTAGAAGAATCCCTGTTGAAAGCTTTTCTCACTTGTTCAAAGAAGAGCTTGACAAGTTTGTTAAGCGGTATTTAAAGTCTTGTGTCAAAGCTCAATCTTCTGTTGATCCTGCGTGGATTCGAGGGAGAACTCTTCCATCTCTGGATGAGTTGAGAAAGAAAGAGCAGAAGAAGAAAGAAAAGAAGTTGAAAAGAAAGGCCTCAGAAGCAGGACCTAATGCTAAGCCAACAGAAGGAGCAGGCCTCTCAAAGTACAATCTGATGAATACCGTGATAAGCGCATCAAGAAAGCTTTTCATGCAGATGCTGTTGCCTATTCCTCTCAGAAAAAGCCTCCTCCTTCTGAACCCCAAAATTCTTTCACCATTCCAAACAGTTACCAACCACCTCCTTCTACCCATATTCTGAAACCTGAACCACTAAATGCCATTCCCTCAACACCTTCTGAAATTTCACCTTCCTCCACTTTCACCACAGATTCTACATCTTCTCTAACTCATTCTTTACCTTCAAGAAAATCCAAACCCTATTGCCTTCTATACCCTGATTACCGATTCACTTTTAATCCTCCTGAACCCTCTCTTGATGTCTGCTTTGACCTATTCAAGCTCAAGTTCAGAACAAGGATGGAAACTCTGAGAGCTGCTCATGACTCCAAGTTGGATCATGCTGCTATTCGAAGCTTATGGAGAATTTTCAAGAAGGAATTTCAGTTTGATGCTATGAACATCCAGAAGAAATGCGTAGCTGAGGCATCTGGTTCTTCTGGTTACTGCTTAGAGCTTGATAATGGTAAGTACTATCATCCAATTAGAAATTGGAGATCTCTTGAGGAGAAGAAGTTTGTAGATGAGCTAGAAGATGAACCATGCCTTGCTATGGTTGTATGGAAGCCTCAATTCTGTGTTCTGACTGGAGACTTTCAGTCTTTATTCAACTGGCTAAGGGAGAATCCCTCAGAGAAAGCACCAGATATGGTATATCCAGCTGTTGAATATCCTTCAGAAGTTGCTGCTCCTACACCTCCAAAGAATCTGGCTGAGATTCTTCAAGCTCTTGAGAATGAAGATTTTGATATCCCTGTTGCAGAATATGCTGAATATGCTTCTATGTCAGAAGCTGGTGCTGAGAAGCAAAGTGCTGAGAATCATCCTGCTGTGAAACTTCCTGTTCGGGAAAATCAAGATGATGTTCTCATGATTGATGCTGCTGTTGAGCATGCTATTCCTTTGGATGATAGCTGTGAAGCTTCTTCTGATGAACTTTCTGTTCTGGTGAACGCCATGAAGGCTCTTCAAAAGAATCAAGCTGATCTTGCTTCTCGTTTGGATAAGCATGAAGATACTCACAATGAGTTTCGCTCATTCATGAAGACGCAGTCTGCAAGCACTTATGAGATTCAAAATCTTCTGGCCAAAATAGTTTCTAAGCTAAGCTAGTCGTAGTCCTTTGGTCTTAGTTGTTTTCTTATTTCTTGCATATGTTTCTTGCATCTGCTTCTATCTTTGTATCTTCTGATATTTTGTTGAATCAATGAAATATTATCTTCTTCTCTCATATTGTTTGTTTTTCATCTGAATCTTTTATATGCTTTTTGATGTTATGAAAAAAAGGGGGAGAAACGTGATAATTGATCTGGTTTACTATATCAGTTGCTGGGATTAAGTCCCAACATTCCTAACAATATTTGCAAGTTCTATGTCTTTGAGATTTTTTTTGCAGGATTGAAGATATTATGAAAAAGCTCAACATGAGAAGCAAATACATGAGGAAAAGCAATTCTATAAAGAAACATGTTCTTGGAATTTGAAGCAAGCTTAGTGCTGTGAAGCTTCAAGATCAGAAGCAAGAAGGAAGAATGTTCTGATATTCTTGTGGCAGAATATGCTCTAACACATTCTTATCCCTCATATGTTCTGATACATATTCTTTTTTAAGAACTTATCAAAGTTTGCTCTGATAGTTTTTCTAGCATTGCTCTGATACATGTTCTTTCTTAAAAGAATGTTCTAATTCATTCATGCTCTGACTTTTGTCGTCTAGTTTGTTATGAAACATTTCAGGATGTAAAGATGCTCTGATGATGCTCTGGTACATTCAAGAATGTTCTGGTACAATCAAGCATGCTATGATTCAAGAAGAAATTCAAAGCTCTGAAGTTGTCCTATGGAAGCAAGAAGCAGAAGCTCAGAATGTTCTGAAGTTCAAGGCAAATGTGAACGTCTTGACTGAAATGGAAAATACTCAAGGAAGTCTTTTATTTATAAATTCTTCTAGTATTTATTTCAGGGGGAGATTGTTAATCTCAGGGGGAGACATATTCCCACACTATGTTTATATGCTTATGTTATAACTGTGTAATTGTCTTTAGTCATCTGATATTCTGATTGAAAATTCATATCAATTATATATGTTTTTGTCATCATCAAAAAGGGGGAGATTGTTAGAACAAGAATTGTTCTGATCAATATTCTTAGTTATGATGATAACAATGTATATGAATTTTGTATAAGACAATGTGGTACTATAATCCTATGCATTTTCCATTTCAGGAAATATATGATGAGTATGCACAATTCAGCGCAAGAAGCACTGACTCAGAAGGTTCAAGTATGCAACATCAAAACATGCTCTCGCAAGACATCAGAAGATGGTCAAGCAGAATCAGAATATGGTCTATTGAAGCATCAGAAGAACTTGAGTTCAGAAGCAGAAGCATTGAAGTTCGTATGGTATCACGCTAGAAGCACTTCAAAGTCAGAAGACGAGAAGATGCTCTGCACCAAGATGTTTGACTCTATTAATTCAAACATTGTATCTACAAAGATCAGATCAGAAGCAAGTACAAGATGGCAGGCTACGCTGACTGACAAAAGGAACGTTAGAAGCTATTAAAGGCAAAGTCAGTTAAAGCAGGAAAAGCAAGGCTCGAGGTAGTTGACAAAAGAGTGAAACATTAAATGCAATGCTGTACGGATCACGCAACGCATTAAATGCTCCCAACGGTCATCTTCTCAAAACGCCTATAAATAGTGAAGTTCTGATCAGAAGCAAGGTTACCAATTTACGAACAACTCTTTCAATCTTGCTGAAACGCTGCTGAATCAAAAGCTATCAAAACTTCATCTTCAACCTCACATTATTTTTGAAATATCTTAGTGAGATTTAAGCTTAGAACTTAAGAGAAATATCACAGTTGTGATTATAGCTTATTAAGAAGCAGTGTAATACTCTTGTAAGAATTTGTTTACATTAATTTGTAAAAGGTTCCTAGAGTGATCAAGGTGTGATCAGAATACTCTAGAAGACTTAGAAGGTATCTAAGTGGAAAACCATTGTAATCAAGGTTGATTAGTGGATTAAATCCTCAGGTGAGGTAAATCACTCTAAGGGGTGGACTGGAGTAGTTTCGTTAACAACGAACCAGGATAAAAATCATTGTGCAATTGTTTTTATCTTAAGAGTTTTTAAAGTCACACTTATTCAAACCCCCCTCCCCCTTTCTAAGTGTTTTTCTATCCTTCAATTGGCATCAGAGCGCCGGTTCTAAGGTGGAAGCACTTAACCGTGTTTAGAAAAGATTCAGGAAGAGAAAAACACTAAGTCAAGATGGGTGAAACTCCACCACCTACATCTACATCTGGCTCTGCTGAGCAATACAATGGAAATGGTAACAATGGCTACACTAGACCACCAGTATTCGATGGTGAAAACTTTGAATATTGGAAAGATAAGTGTTTTTCTATCCTTCAAGCATAAGTGTTCACTATTGCACTTTAAAGAAAATTTAATAGTATTAATATTGGTTCACCAATTAAAATATGTTATTTTTTGAAATTAATAATTTAATTAATATATGAAATTTCTTAAAAAAATATTAGTAACAATACATCCACATAAACATTTTACATATAGTGAGTTAATTATTTATTTTTTATAAAAATTGTGTTCTCATATGTTTTACACATCGACATTGTTATGAAATATGTATCTCATTTATTGGAAGCAATTGAATGAAATTGTTTTTTCCAATTTTTTTTCATGTTCCATAACAATGTAATAAATAAGAAGACCCTAGATATACAATGTACTTAGTAAGTAGCCAAGAATAAGAAAAACAAAAGAGGTTACACGTACTAGTTAGTAGTTAAACAATGAATAAATATATTAACTCGCAAACAATTATCTAAAAATGGAAAATAGTTCCAATTATATGTATAATTACTATTATGAAAATTAAATAGGTAAATTAATGGTTGGCTTAAAACCCACTAAAAACAATATATGGTATAACAAAAAAGCAACTTGCAACTTCTTAATACTCCGTCATACATTCCATATGTAAATACCTCCTAAAATATACAAGTTAACTGAGTTTTGTTTAACAAACAGAATCAGATGTTGGCGTTTTGTTTTTATATCAATATTTCACATTTCACAGTCACTTCAAGTATTCATCTCACCTTACCGCACATCTCAAGCTCACTTTTGAAACAAAATGCAGAAAACAAACACAAATATTGAGATGTTAAGAGTGCAAGCATTATCAATTCTATGTACACCTTACCCTTTCCTTGATATTCATGGTGTATCTCCCATTCAAGATAAATAAGATCCACAAAGTAGCATAAAACATGATATATGAAGCGACGCCATTATTGATTTTGATGGTGTTTCTTTCAATCAAGATAATCTTGATCCACATTGTAACACAAATGAGAAAATTAACAACGACACTTCTCTAGATTTTGAAGGCTTCACCCCCGTTCAAGATAAAAGTAATTTATGTTGTAGCACCAAAGAACAAATTCAAAACAATGATGAAGAAAATATTGAAGAACGAGAGTTTAGTTTTCCATGTGCTGATGTCCAAGGAATGAGAATATTCGCCGATGACTTTTTTGAAAACGGACAAATAAGAAAATTAATTCCTCATTTGCACCAATCTCTTCTTTTAACTTCCACCTCAAAAAGTTTTGCCTCACCTGTTCGGCCACGTCTAAAGAAGATATTTATTATTAATTCAATATGTCCACAATCAAGATCAGATGTTATTTCTAAAGAACCTCAAAATGAGTTATTAGAAAATATAACATTCGTTGAGATGAAGGACTCCACCGAATCTTACAAAAAAAGCAACTCCACAGGATCATCAAATTTGTGGAGATGTAGGCAAAACATGAATCTTAGATGTAATAGTGACCATAAGGATTCTTTAGTTTTATTGAATCCTTATGCGCCAAAAAATCATGTCAAGACAAAAGTTGAAAGCATCGTTGTTGAAAAAAGGAAGGAAGACTACCCAAAAAATGCATTATCAACTTATGAGAAGCTTTATTTGACTAATAAAACAAGGAAAGGGAGCAATAAACGAAGATCATTTTTGCCATATAAACACCAATTACTTGGGTTATTTACAAACATGAATGGATTAAGTAGGAACTTGCACCCTTTTTAAGACTGAATTACCAACGTTTCAAAAGTTAAAGCTTCATCAAATTTTTGACAAAGTATATTAGTTTCATGTACATTAAAAATTATCCATGTAGCGTTAGGTTCGATTTATTTCATTATGACAATATAGAGTATGCATTTCTCCTTATGTTAATGAGGAATGAATGATCTAATCTTTTATGATGTAATACACATTTTTATTTGGGTCTCCCAAAGTAAAAACAAGTGGTACATATATATTTTAGTCACGTCATTTTGTAATCAAAAGAAAATTGAAATATGACTAAAAATGTTGACTTTTGATTTCATCAAACTCTCTTGTCTCTGCCCTTGAACTATATCTTTATCTTAAATGAAATTTTGGTATATTATAAGAGAAGAATTGTGATCTCCACCTTTCAACATGACATGGCATATTTAAAATTAATTTACTAAGTTGCCATCCCAAGTCCTCAACAAAACAACCTTATAATTAATCATATTTTATCACTATCTCTCATGACCAATATTTAGAATGAATTCTAAATATATTTTCTTCTACTGTCTTCGTTCTTAACCGAAAAAATTAAGTATTTTACACTTAACCAAAATAGATTTGTTACTCATACAGAATTCTACATTTTCCTTTTGCACTAGTTTTGTCTTCATGTAAATGGAGAAAACATTGTGATGAATGTATAAAAAACCAGAGAAATGTATTTAGTGATAAATTACTAATTATGGATAAAAAATTGAAAAGTAAATTTATATTCAGGAATTTGCTCCACTTATTAAGTTTTTTTTAATTTAAATGATTATTACCAATCTAAGAAAAAAAATTTAATACGTTACATGACATGACAAAGCCTTGCAATCTTTTATTTCCTAGAAAAAATTTCACCAAACAGTTTATGTTTCAAAGCTAGTAACATCTTATATTTGTAATATAAAAAGATAGTGGTTTATCCATCAAGCGATTAATAATATATTATGATGGAAAACTATAGTAAAGATAAAATAGGAAGATATAGTATGAGGAAGAAAAAACAAATGATACATAATAAACTTTATACTAAAATAGACATTTATACTCTCACTTTCCCGTGATATAGCTTTATTCATGCATGTTCTCTATCATCCAATGCATTAGAGTATTAGGGTGAAAGACTAAAAATTGTGTTGTCTTTTAATTTTCAATGAACAAATGAATTAAAATTTTCTACTAGATGGAAATTAAGGTATTGTAAATATAGATCTATGATCATTATAAAACTTAGCATAAGTGTTCACTATTGCACTTTAATTACAAATGAACAAATGAAGTAACATGTTATCCTTGAATATAGATCTATGATCATTATAAAACTTAGCATAAGTGTTCACTATTGCACTTTAAAGGAAATTTAATAGTATTAATATTGGTTCACCAATTAAAATATGTTATTTTTTGAAATTAATAATTTAATTAATATATGAAAGTTCTTAAAACAATATTAGTAACAATACATCCACGTAAATATTTTACATATAGTGAGTTAATTATTTATTTTTTATAAAAGATTGTGTTCTCATATGTTTTACACATCGACATTGTTATGAAATATATACACTACGCCAAATTTATCTTTTAGCAGCACCCCTACGAAAGCGCTTTTAGGAAAAAGCGCTGCTATAGGTTTCGCTAAAAACAAAACTAAAAATGAAAGGAAAAAAGCGTTGCTATAGGGGGTCCTACAAAAGCGCTTTTTAAAAGCGCTGGTATAGGGCTGGTTACCAAAGCGCTTTATAGAAGCGCTGCTATAGAAAGCGCTTTTAGAAGCGCTGGTAAAGGGGTAGGTTGCCAAAGCGCTTTCTATCTAAAAAGCGCTGGTATAGGGCTGGGTACCAAAGCGCTTTTTAAAAGCGCTCTCGTAGGGTATTTACAATTAAATTTTTTTAAAACAAAACATTCCTAGGTTATTAAGTTTTTCAGAAATTACGATACTATTCTTCTTCCCCAAACGTAAACCTAGCTAATTCTCCATGAAAATCTTTGCCTTCCACAATACTGAATCACGATTCCATCTCTGAATTTCGTTTGGGGCTGAATTTCGATGATACTGAATCACAATTCCATCTCTGAATTTCTTCTTCTCTTTCCGCCTCGCAAAGCTTCGTCTTCTCCTTCACTTCGCGGCTAAGTAACAGCGACAAAAACCCCGCCTTCGGCTGAATTTCTTCTTCTCCTTCACCGCCTCGCAAAGCTCTTCGTCGACTTCTCCTGTCACACTTATTCTTCTCTCTCGGTGAGTCGACTTCACATTCCCTCTACTACTCTACTCGCAGTACTGTTAATTTTTATTTTATGTTATTTAAGAAATTGTTAGTGAAACTGGTTGAAGATTAAGAAATTGTGTTTAGGATGGTTGTGATGAATAGGCCTGGTAGTGAAACTGGTTGAAGATTGAGGAGGAAACTGTTTTTGAAGTGAGAATTCTTACTGTTGAGATGAAGAAAACAAATATTAATGTTAGAAAGAATCTTTAAAACACTTCTCAAAATTGTAATTTAAATCTTTAAAACAAACATTATATTGCTGTTGAGATGAAGAAAACTTACTATTGAGATGAAGAAAACTTATTTGTTTTCTAAGAATTATTCTTTAAAACACTTCTCAAAATTTTGGAACTCTAAGAATCACTTATTTTGTGTCTTCTATATCTTGAATCACTTATTGGAGTTGGAAGTTGGAAGTTGGCTTTCTTTCATTATTTATATGCATGTGCATATGTGGGTTTTAATTTCAAATATGGAGTATTATTACTATTATATACTATATGGTATATTATTTTATAAGTTAAAAATAAATAAGCATAGTAAAAATGTGGATGTGATTTGATTAATAATTTGTCTATATATGGTGTGTGAGAGAGCTACTGGATATAATGTTGATCATGTTAAGGCTTATATGGATAATGGTGTGCTCACTATTAATGTTCCTAAGAATAGAGTTGGGAACAAACATGTTAGGAGTGTTCAAATTTCTAATGTTTGAGAGAACTTAATTACCACCGTGTCATTATAAAAGTGTTCATTAGATAGAAAGAATCTAAACACCTATTATTTTAAGAACTTAATTATTTTATGTCAATAAGAAATGAGAATTTTTTGTATGTTTAGAACTTTCTCTATTTCTCCATGCCTTTGTTCTTTAGAATATGTTTGTATGTTTGTAAATTATATGCATAATAATTATTTCTTGTTATTTTCTTTTTTCATTACTAGTCTTAATAGTTTTAATAAAAAGTTGGTTAAGACTTTTTTGTATTGGTGTAGTTAGTCGAAGGCCATCGCCGATTTGAAGAACATCAAAGCAATATCATCCACCGTCGAAACCAATAACCCCTCTTCTTTCTTTGGTAAGTCAAGTTCAAATTCAACATTACCGACTCGTATTGTCGTGTTTTGAGCTAAATTTACTTGCATTTGTCAATATTGGACAAATACGAATTCTGGTTCTGAAATGCGTTTGCCTGCTGAAATTTAGAATCACAAACTCTGCTTATTATTTGGAAATTAAATTGAAGCATACACTTTAATTATGGAATGATGCTTATTTTCACATGTAAAATTTGTCTATCCATGTCATTTTATACTCTTCAATTAACTTTTTTATTTTATATTTTTCAGGAATATCTTTGCTAGATAGGGGTTACTTGTGAAGTTTGATCGTTTTCAAGAATCTTACATTGTGTGGGTCTAGATGTTGCTTACTTCTATACAGGTAATTAATTGTTCTCTCTCGCCAAAGTAATATGTGACGTTTTATTGCTTCGGATTCATTCCGTGTATACTTTGTGTTTTGACAGAAACGCATTATACTGTGTTGTGCCTTAATTAGTTGTTTTTGTTTAGATTAATTAAGACATGGTGAGACATGGATGAAATCAAATCGATTGTCGAAAGAGTACGAGAAAGGGGTATCAGAATTCGTTAAGTTTGCGGTTGCGCACGTCGAAGACCCGAGTCGAATGACGTGTCCTTGCTTGGGTTGCTGTTATGGGGGTCAGGTTGACGGGGATCAGTTGGCATCACATTTACTACGGTTTGGAATTGATAGAAGTAATACATGTTGGAATTTGCATGGTGAGAAAAGTAACGGGAATGTTGAATCGAGGTATAATACAACGTATGCTTCAAACGACGATTGCACAAACACATACGATTATGATCGAGTCGAAGAGATTGCAGAAGCGCTTGAAGAAGATCTTGAGGATTGTCCCAAAATGTTCGAGAGATTGGTAAGCGATGCAGAGAAACCTTTGTATGATTGTTGTACAAAATTCACAAGATTGTCTGTGGTGTTAAAGTTGTACAACTTAAAGGCGGACAATGGATGGTCGGATAAAAGTTTCACAGAGTTATTAGCCCTTGTGAAAGATATGCTACCAGAGGATAATGTTCTTCCCAATCGAACGTTTGAGGCCAAAAAGATGTTGTCCTCTGTTGGCATGAGCTATGATAAGATGCATGCATGTCCAAACGATTGCGTTTTGTTTCAAAACGAGTATGCAGCGTTGAATGAGTGTCCTAAATGTGGTGCCCCTCGATATAAGAAAAAGTTGTCTTCGGCAAAAGTCTTATGGTATTTTCCTATAATTCCGAGATTTAGACGCATGTATCGTAGTGAAACCGATTCAAGACACTTGACTTGGCATGCAGATGAAAGAATTATTGATGGAAAGTTGCGACATCCGGCAGACTCACCACAGTGGATGAAAGTTGATAATGATTATCCTGAATTTGGAAAAGAAGCAAGAAACCTTCGCTTGTCATTGTCTACTGATGGAATGAACCCGCATGGTATTCAAAGTATCTCGCATAGCACCTGGCCTGTGATTCTTATGATTTATAACCTACCTTCATGGCTTTGTATGAAGCGTAAGTACATGATGTTATCTCTGTTAATTTCTGGGCCTAAACAACCAGGGAATGACATAGACGTTTACTTGGCACCCTTAATAGATTATTTAAAGTTTTGTGGGAGAACGGTGTGGAGGTTTACGATGGGTATAGGAAAGAAAGTTACAATTTGAGGGCGGTGTTGTTTGGAACAATTAATGATTTTCTAGCATACGGAAATCTATCAGGGTACAACAATAAAGGTCAAAAAGCGTGTCCTGTTTGTGAAGATGAAACCGATACGACATGATTTGATCTTTGTCAGAAGAATGTCTTTCTCGGTCATCGTAGATTCTTAAATTCTAATCATCACTACCGTGGGTGGAGAAAAGCATTCAATGGAAAGGCCGAACAACATAGTGCCCCGCCTTTTTTGACAGGTGAAAGATGTGAGCACTCAGTTTGGCAAGCCTTTTGCACATTTACTTGTCAAGAGTGGGTGGAAGAAGAGGTCAATTTTTTTTGAACTTCCATATTGGAAATCGTTGTACGTAATACATTTCCTCGATGTTATGCATATTGAAACAAATGTATTTGACAGTGTTATTGGTACGTTACTCAATATACAAGGAAAGTCTAAGGATGGCCTTAACATAAGGAAGGACATGGTAAACATGGGAATGAGAACTGAATTGGGACCCGTGACGAAAGGAAGACGAACATATCTGCCACCTACTGTTTACACTCTATCTAGAAAGGAGAAGAAAACATTGTGTAAGTTCCTCAGTGAAGTTAAAGTTCCAGAACGCTACTCATCAGATATTAGAAGACTTGTGTCCATGAAAGACCTTAAGTTAAAGAGTTTAAAGACGCATGATTGCCATGTTATAATGGAACATTTTCTACCAATAGGTATACGTTCTATTCTGCTAGAAAAAGTAAGAAGCGCAATAACTAAACCGTGTTTTTTCTTCAGGTCAATTTGCAGTAAGGTGATTGATCCCGCGATCTTACCAACATTGCAAAAAGAGATAGTTGTTACTTTATGTGATCTTTAAATGTCTTTTCCTCCCTCGTTTTATGACATAATGGTTCATCTAGTCGTTCATCTTGTGAAAGAGACACAATTGTGCGGACCAGCTTATATGAGATGGATGTACCCTGCTAAACGTTATATGAAAATATTAAAAGGGTACGTGAAAAATAGAAGTCGACCAGAGGGTTGTATTGCCGAAAGATACGTTGTTGAAGAAGCGGTTGAGTTTTGTACTGAATATCTGTCAAATGTTTAATCAATTGGACTCCCCAAATCTCATATTGTCGGAAAAAAAAAGAAGGAAAAAGGCTAATTGGAAATAAAGTTACGACAATATCAATGGTCGAACAGGATCAAGTGCATTTGTATGTTCTGCACAATGAGATTGAGGTTGAGCCGTATGTTGAAATGCACAAGGTAGTTCTCCAAGGTTTAAATCCGAATAGAAATGAGAAATGGATAGTACGAGAGCACAATCTAAGTTTCATACCGTGGTTTAAGGAACATATTTATTCAAAGTATCGTTCAGATCCTGCTTCAGTAACAGAAAGGTTGCGATGTTTAGCATATGGTCCAAGTATAGTTGTGTTTTCTTATAGCACATAAACAATTAATGGATACACATTTTATACCAAAGAACAGGATGATAAAAGTACTATGCAAAATAGTGGTGTTACCTTGGTGGCTGAAGCAATGCACATATCAAGTGCGAATGACTTAAATCCAAAATTTGCAAATTTGTCATATTTTGGGGTTATCGAGCGCATTTTGGTGTTTGATTACGCGAAGTTTCAGATTCCTGTATTTGGTTGCAAGTGGGTTGAAAATAATAATGGCATACGAATGGATAAGTCAGGAATTTTGCAAGTGGATCTCAATAGGATGGGGTACAAAGATGAGCCTTTCATTCTAGCCTCTCAAGCTAAACGAGTGTTCTATGTCAATTATCCGACAAGTACGAAATGGTCTATAGTGCTTTTGTCTAACAAAATAATTGATGAAAACATTGGAGATCAAGGTGATATTGGTGTTGGCATTGAATCTTGTACAAGAAACGATCAAAATGAGAATGAATCTTGTACTAGAAATGATCATAATGAGGGTATTTGGATCAATCCAACCGTCCGTGTTGTTAAGAGACGCGTAGAACATATTCCTTACAAGAAAAGAAAGAGACGTTATTGAAAAAGGTAATAGTACTATATATATTCAATTCCGACAACTTTCTTTGTTTGACACAAGTACTAATGTGCTTTAGTTTATATATATATATATATATATATATATATATATATATATATATATATATATATATATATATATATATATTAAATTTGTATAGTTTTTTTCAATTTTGCGCCGATTGTTACAATACTTGTCATCCGATTTTGGTGCATATTTTCGTTTTGTACATAACTTTTGAACCATGTATCCGTTTGTCGACTTCTTTACATGTAAATATACTATTTTGACGAATCCGGAGCTGCTCATGCACTTATCTTTGCATTTCGGGACTTTTTTATCGGTTTTGCTTCTGTCCATAATCAAAAGTCGAGCTTAAGGTCTGAATTTCAGAAACCAACTTCATTTTTGAGTCCGTGAGGACGTTTAACCATAGCCATGTAAATTTCGTTCAATTCCGACAACTTTCTTTTTTTGACACTTATTCCGATTTCACCGATTTCGATTCCGATTTACTTGTACATAGTTACTTTGACTTCCATTTGACTTGTATACATGTTTAAATATTAATAGTGTACTAATGTGCTTTAGTTTTTTTGATACAGGTCAAATGGCTAGTAATCAAGAAAACTCACAAGAAAACTCACAAGATAGAGATGCTCCAGATACAAATCCTCCAACTGATACATCAGCAACAGAAGTTGCACGAGGCATCACCGTTATGAAGGGAATCATTCGAGATAGAGACAAAGGATTAATATATAATTTAGAATGGAATTCTGATAACCAAGCAATTGGTTCTAATGCTGCAAAGTTGACAAGCTAAATTGGTACACTTGTTCGTATGCATATTCCAATCTCCGTATCTAAATGGAATATGAAAAGCAAACCGTTGGACGATAAAAAAGATATGATTTGGGCTGAGCTTAAGGTATCATATATGGTTGTTGTTATTATCTTGACGATAATTTGTTTAAATTACTTATACTAACACACTCTATGTGTATGTTTTTTCGCAGAGGTCTTTTAACATACCAGATGAGCGTAAACGCTACATACTTGGCTTGGCCGAAAAAAGATATGGAGGGTGGAAAGCTTTTTTAACAAACACCTATCTTAAGGATAAAGAAGGAAACTTTCTTGAAGAGGCCCCGGGACGTCCAAAAAAGTATGAGATCTTCATTAAAGAAGAAGATTGGGTTGAGTTTGTAAATCAAAGAGATGAAGCTTTTCGAAAAAGGAGTGCCACAAATAGGGCGAGAGCATCAAAACCCGCGTATCCTTACAAAAAAGGGCGTTTGGGATATGCACGCTTAGAGGAAAAAATTGTAAGTAAATAGAAATGCTACGTTCTTATTAATTGTCTAAATGTGTTGTAATTGACGATTTTATCATTTGTGTCAATGCATAGTTAGAGGAGACGAAAAGTGAGGAAACCTCACTTCCAGTACAGGTGTTGTGGAAGGAAGCTCGTGTGGGCAAGAATCGAGTTGTTGATCCCGATGTTCAAAAAGTTTATGATGAATGTGTAAGTATAACACTGTGTCTTTAATTAAATCAAATGTTTATTAATATATAATTGATTTTTTATCTCCACTAATAATTTTTGAAATGTAAATGAATTACAGGAGATCATGTCGCAATCGGAATCCACCGGTGAGGACCAGGATAATAGGAGCGTACTTAGTAGAGCACTAGATGTTCCTGAGTATCCCGGTCGGGTGAGGGGTAAAGGTCATGGTGTGACTTCAACCTCTTTCTATAAGCATTCTAGGAGAAGAAATCCTACCAATGAAGAAGTGTTGCAAAAATTGCAGGAATTACAAGTACAAGTCTCTGAATTGCAAAGAGATAAAGAGATATATATGAGAGAAAAGTGCAATACTTCATCGGTGAGAGAAACTAGTGATAAAGCTAGTATCAACTGTCAAAGAAAATTTCCCGAGGTAATTATAAATTATTTTTTCTTACAATTTTTCTATTTCTGTAATGATAATGACTCTATATTTATTATTGGTTTAGGGCATTTCATCTTACCAACTATACTTATCGTCACCGGATTATCGCCTAGTTGGCTAGGGAAAATTGCACAACACTTGGGAGATTTACTTTACCATAGACCTCTCCCGGATGGACACCTGAAAGTAACAGTTGATGTTGTATTAGATCATGATGCGGTGCTACCAGTACCTGACATGGTCAGAGACAACATTGCTGCGAGATGCAATAGGGTCATTTGTTGCATGGCCCTCGGACCTCATTTTCACTGGTGATGAGGTATGTTGAAAACCATTTTGAATCATTTAGTTTTCGAATGTCAATTCTGAACCGTTAACTTAATTATTTTTTACATGATAATTTTATACTGCTCCAACAAAACCCGCAATTAAGGGTAAAGGGATTTTGCAGGAGGACGAGTCTGTTGCATCACTAAAAGAGGTACATTTAAAGTGTTAATATATGATATGAATCTAAAACTGCATGATTTTATAATTTACCTAAGTTATATGATTTTTAGGTATCTGCTCGAGGGTCACAACAAGTGACGCAGCAAGTTTGTAGCGTACCACCCAAGGAAAAGGGTCCTCCGAAGCCAGGGGAAAAAAGAGGTGCTATTGTGCCTCGATACCGACAGACACTCGGAACACTTGTTGATATGTCAGATTTGACAACAGGTGTTTTCCGTGAAATTAATATGGATGAAGCTTTCTTTGGTATTGAATTCCTCGAAAATGTTGCACTAGATGACATGCATGAGATTTTTACGCATGACCAATTAGGCGTCGGTAATATTCACTCATACATCTGGTAATCCGATGAATATATTATTTAATTAGTTGAACAATTTATTTACACATTTCAATGAAAATAATCTAATGTTTATTATGTTTTTATTTAAGGTTGTTGTATGACAAAGTGTTGCACGGGACTGAATTGTCAAACAGATTCCATTTCGTGTCTTACGCCCATTGCAGCGGACAAACAATTGCTACGGAACCGGATTCAGTTAGACAATGCTTAGTCGATATATTCTTGACCACCGACAATACAGAAAGCCTGTTTCTTTGGGCGTATAATACCCGACCAGTAAGGTTAGTTTTTCATTCTTGGTTCATCTAATCTGTTTCTTTTGCGTAGCAACATTTTCATATAAACTTTTGTTTTAATTTATAGAGCATACTGGTTGTTGCTTGCTATCAACCCTATAAAAGAAGTGGTATATTTTCTGAATTCGGTAGATGGTGAGTGGACCAATTATCCGGCTATGAAGTCAATGATTGATACGTAAGTGAGATCGTTCTAAATATTCGTGTATATTTATATATTTAATTATTTGTGAGATTGATCTAAATATATTCTTTTATATTTTTGTTAGATCAATACAAGTGTTCCGAAGTCAAAGAGACGCACAGGTATCCCGGACTAAATCAAACAACATTACTTGGATCAAAGTGCAGGTACATTAATTTTCACAATTTTGCTTATAATAGTTATGCTACTTGATAAAACAAGACAACTATAAAATCTTATTTATTTTTCTATGTAGTGTCCGCAACAGCGAAACAGTTATGATTGCGGATACTTTGTTTTGAGGTTTTTGAAAGAAATCCTTCAAATGAATCAATTAGAGATTCCAATCACGGTATGGATTTATAACTTAGGATAATTTCTTATAATTTATTACATTTAACTAAATCATTCATATTATGTTTTTGTTATGTAGTACTTTGATGACTTCTATGCCGCTTCATACACGAGACTTAAGTTGGAAGAAATCAAAGAGGAATTGTGTCAATTTTATATTAAGCAATTATTCATATAGGTATGAATACATTATTGTGTGAAAAGTTTTATGAATACATTACTGTGTGACGGATTTTGATAATGACTTTGTGTTTGAGTTTCTTTGGTGGATGTTGGTTCATTTTGCTTAATATTAATTGACGATGATGATGTTGTTATATGAATCAAGTTTGTTTTTGTTGTTGTTAAGTGGTGTTGATAGTTTGATGTGGTGCTGATAGTTTGAATCAAGTTTGAAGTGGTGCTGATTGTTTGTGTTTGAGTTTCTTTAATTGTGTTTGAGCAAAGTTAGTTTAATTGAACGTGTTGTTTTGTTCATACTTTGCAGGACCAGGACCGTGCGCTCGTCGGATTTTTTACATTTCGGGCTTATATTCTGATTTAGTTATTGTTAGAGATGAGTTAGTAATATGTATCTGATTTAGTTTGTTTGAGATGAGTTAGTTACATGTGAATTGAACTATAATGGTGTATATATATTATTTTGGATTATAATGGTATTATATATAATGTCCTACCTATGGTTGAAAATATTACAGTTGAAAATATATTACAGGTCGAAAATAAATATAGGTTGAAAATATTACAGGTTGAAAATATATTACAGGTCAAAAATATTACAGGTTGAAAATAAATATAAATTACACGTCGAACTGGGAGGCTTAAATTACAGGTTGCACTTTAAAATACTGCATTTAGCAACGACAGCGCTTTCAAAAACGCTCTTAAAGGCCTACCTACGAAAGCGCTTTATAACTAAAAGTGCTGCCTAAGATAAAAAAAAAGCATAAAAGATAAAAAATAAAAAAAACACAACCTACAAAAGTGCTTTCTGGAAAAAGCGCTGCTATAGGGGATGCTACGAGAGCGCTTTTCTAGATAAAAGCGCTGCTATTGGGGAGGCTACGAGAGCGCTTTTCTAGAAAAAGCGCTGCTATAGGGGATGCTACGAGAGCGCTTTTCTGGAAAAAGCGTTGCAATAGGGGATGCTACGAGAGCGCTTTTCTGGAAAAAGCGCTGCTAAAGGGGATGCTACGAGAACGCTTTTGGCGTACCAAAAAGCGTTGTCTTTACATACGCCATCGCTGGCTATGGAAACGCTTTTAAGCGCTCTAAAAGACCAAAATAAGCGTTGTCGTAGCCCTTGCACGACGTAGTGATATCTCATTTATTGGAAGCAATGGAATAAAATTGTTTTTTCCAATTCTTTTTCATTTTCCATAACAATGTAATAAATAAGAAGACCCTAAATATACAATGTACTTAGTAAGTAGCCACGAATAAGAAAAACAAAAGAGGTTACACGTACTAGTTAGTAGTTAAACAATGAATAGATATAATAACTCGCAAACAATTATCTAAAAATGGAAAATAGTTCTAATAATATGTATAATTACCATTATGAAAATTAAATAGGTAAATTAATGGTTAGCTTAAAACCCACTAAAAACAATATATGGTATAACAAAAAAGCAACTTGCAACTTCTTAATACTCCGTCATACATTCCATATGTAAATACCTCCTAAAATATACAAGTTAATCGAGTTTTGTTTAACATACAGAATCAGATGTTGGCGTTTTGTTTTTATATAAATATTTCACATTTCACAATCACTTCAAGTATTCATCTCACCTTACCGCACATCTCAAGCTCACTTTTGAAACAAAATGCAGAAAACAAACACAAATATTGAGATGTTAAGAGTGCAAGCATTATCAATTCTATGTACACCTTACCCTTTCCTTGATTTTCATGGTGTATCTCCCATTCAAGATAAATTAGATCCACAAAGTAGAATAAAACACGATATATGGAGCGACGCCGTTATTGATTTTGATGGTGTTTCTTTCAATCAAGATAATCTTGATCCACATTGTAACACAAACGAGCAAATTAACAACGACGCTTCTCTAGATTTTGAAGGCTTCACCCGCGTTCAAGATAAAAGTAATTTATGTTGTAGCACCAAAGTGAAGGATAGAAAAACACTTAGAAAGGGGGGGTTTGAATAAGTGTAGTCTTAAAAACTTGAACGATAAAAATAAATTGCACAGTTATTTTTATCCTGGTTCGTTGTTAACTAAACTACTCCAGTCCACCCCCACGGAGTGATTTACCTCACCTGAGGATTTAATCCACTAATCGCAACAGATTACAATGGTTTTCCACTTAGTCCGCGACTAAGTCTTCTAGAGTATCCTGATCACAACCTGATCACTCCAGGAACAAATGCTTAGACACAAGCTAAGACTTTCTTAGAGTATCCTGACCACCACGTGATCACTCTAATTACAACTGCTTAGACACAAGCTAAGACTTCCTAGAGTATCCTGATCAACACTTGATCACTCTAGTTACTTACAAATTAATGTAATCAAATAAGAGTTTTACAATGCTTCTTAAAAGCTATAATCACAACAGTGATATTTCTCTTAACGTTTAAGCTTAATCTCACTAATATATTACAACAGCAATGTAGTGAGCTTTGATGAAGATGAAGTTTCTGAGCTTTGATTTGAACAGCGTTTCAGCAAGTTAATATTCACAGAATTTGGTTCAGAGTTGTTAACCTTGCTTCTCATCAGAACTTCATATTTATAGGCGTTTGAGAAGATGACCGTTGGGCGCATTTAATGCTTTGCGTGTTCCGTACAGCTTTGCATTTAATGTTTCACGCTTTTGTCAACTACCTCGAGCCTTGTTCACGCTGTGTCTACTGACGTTGCCTTTAATAGCTTCCAACGTTCCTTTTGTCAGTCAGCGTAGCCTGCCACTTGTACTTTCTTCTGATCTGATGTTTGTGAATATAATATTTGAATATCATCAGAGTCAAACAGCTTGGTGCATAGCATCTTCTTGTCTTCTGACCTTGAAGTGCTTCTGAGCGTGATACCATGAGAACTTCAGTGCTTCTGCTTCTGATCTCAAGTTCTTCTGATGCTTCCATAGACCCATGTTCTGATTCTGCCTTGACCATCTTCTGATGTCTTGCCAGACCATGTTCTGATGTTGCATGCTGAACCTTCTGAGACAAAGCTTCTGAGCGCTGATTTGTGCATACTCTTTATATATTTCCTGAAATGGAAATTGCAATGTATTAGAGTACCACATTATCTCACACAAAATTCATATCCTTGTTATCATCAAAACTAAGAATATTGATCAGAACAAATCTTGTTCTAACAATCTCCCCCTTTTTGATGATGACAAAAACATATATAAATGATATGAATTTGCGATCAGAAAGAGCAGACGGCTAAAGACAAATTACACAGCTATAGCATAAGCATGTGAATATGTCTCCCCCTGAGATTGACAATCTCCCCCTGAGATGAATAATCTCCCCCTGAAATAAATACTCGAAGAACTTTAATAATAAAAGACTTCCCTGATTATTTCGGTAGAGACGGTCACATAAGCTTCTTGCTTCTGATAATTCATAGCTTCTGACTTCTGCTTCCATTGGACAGCTTCAAAACTTGAATTTCTTTAGATCCCTAGAACACTCACAGCTTCTGATTCCTGCTTCCATTTAGGACAGCTTCAGAACTTGAATTTCTTTGATCTTCAGAACATTCACAGCTTCTGATTCATGCTTCCATTTAGGACAGCTTCAGAGCTTTGAATTTCTTCTTACATCACTTCATGCTAGATTGTATCAGAACATTGTTGAATGTACCAGAGCATCATCAGAGCATCTCTACATCCTGAAATAATACAGAACAAAACTAAACGACAAAAGTCAGAATGAAAGAGTTAGAACATAAAATGTGTATCAGAACACAAAAATATGTATCAGAGCCATATAAGCCACATAGAATATATCAGATCCAATAGACAATGTATCAGAGCAAATAGACAGTGATTTGGATCATATTCTATTATCAGAATTTTTGATCATTCTTCCTTCCTGCTTCTGATTCTGAAGCTTCCTAGCACTCAGCTTGCTTCAGGAATCCAAGAGCTATTTCTGATCATTCTTTCTTCTTGCTTCTGATTCCGAAGCTTCATAGCACTCAGCTTGCTTCAAGAATCCAAGAGTTTGATTCATTTTGTTGCTTCTCATGTTGATCTTGAATCTTTGATTCCTGCAACAACACAACTTAAAAAAACATATGAAGCTTGCAGCTTCTGTTAGAAATGTGGAGCCTTTTTACTCGGTAACTGATAATATTAATCAGATAATTTATCATATATTTTCTCCCCCTTTTTGTCATAACATCAAAAAGCATAAAAGATTCAGATGTAAAGCAAGAGACAAAAGGAAAGAAACATAAATAACTTTTCATTGATTTTAACAAGAAGGATTACAAAAGAGGAATGCAGGAAAACAGATGCAACAAGGAAAGAAAACTACAGAGACACAAAGCCTACAACCCTAGCCTAGTTCTAATCTAAGCCAGCATATCGTGAATCCCAGCTTGTTCTTGCTCTTGCTTGGTCATCAACTTCTTGAAACTCTGCATGCCTGAACAGCTCCCAGAGAAAGAAGTAAATGAATACAAGGGAGGAACTGAGAACAGTTCACCAGGAGAGAGCGTATTCTCAAATGGGCTTTCCCTTAACATAGAAGTTAAGTCCTTATGGAACCTAACTTCATCCAATATCTCAAGAAAGTCTTCTTCCTTTGGACAGATGTTGATAACAGCATCAAAGAAGAGGTCTGACTTGAGAAGAACTTGGAATGCCATCCCGAGATATATTTCTCATCCTGTAACCGATTAACCCTTCCATCCGTTCTATTCAAATAGATCATCCACTTTTGAGACTTAGTTTCTTCAACAGGTTTAAAGTTTTGATGAAGGGAATTGGGCGAAGGATTCATGATGAATGCTAGATCGATGAAGAATGAACTAGGGTTATCACAAAAGATATTCATAGAAAAGTGAGAGAAAGAAAGCGAGAGCACAAAGATTGATTGAAGAATGCAAAGAAATGGAGAAATAAATAGAGGGAATGTGGGGAAAGAAAACGTTCTAGGGAAGGGAAACGTTTGACCGATATAAAAACATAAAGGACAATAAAAGAAATAATGAATGGAATTTAATGTTATTTGACGTGAGGAGAGATAATAATGACAAAAGACGTGATTTGCACAGTTACCTAAGTAGACGTCCCCTCAACTGCACGCACGCTTGTCCAGAAATAGTGAACACGTGTTTACCATCTGGATAGCCAGTTACAGCTGTTTTGATTTTAAAGAGATTCTGAATCAACTTAGACAATGAAACGTTAGTAATAACTGAGTCACAATTTCTACTTGATTTCAATCAGAACTTCTTAAAAAAAATAAATCCAATTTCATTTCAGAAGATACTCATACATAAGATCTTCTCATCTTCTCATTCTGGGCATAAATCCATACTGATATTCTTCGGAATGAACTTAAACCTATCTTCAGCAAGGGGTTTTGTAAAGATATCAGCCCATTGATGGTCTGTATCCACAAAGTTTAAAGATATAACACCCTTCTGAACATAGTCCCTTATGAAATGATGTTTAATCTCAATATGTTTAGCTTTTGAATGTAAAATAGGATTCTTAGATAAACATATAGCAGAAGTATTATCACAGAAAATAGGAATGTTACTCTCATATATCTGATAATCTTCCAGCTGACTTCTCATCCAGAGCATTTGTGTGCTACAACCAGCAACAGCAACATATTATGCTTCTGTTGTTGAGAGGGCAATAGTAGCTTGCTTCTTGCTGTACCATGAGATCAAATGACTTCCAAGAAATTGACAACTTCCAGAAGTGCTCTTTCTTTCTATTCTATCTCCAGCATAGTCAGCATCACAGAATCCTACTAAGTTGTAATCTTTAGATCTTCTGTAAACTAAACCAACAATAGTAGTACCTTTCAGATACCTTAGAATTCTCTTAACCGAAGTTAAATGAGATTCTCTTGGATCTGATTGGAATCGAGCACACAGACAAACACTAAAGAGAATGTCAGGTCTAGAAGCAGTTAGATATAGAAGAGATCCAATCATACCTCTGTACAACTTCTGATATACCTTCTTACTTACTTCATCCTTACCCAGTACACATGTTGGATGCATAGGAGTTTTGGCTTCTTTGCTTTCAGAAAGATTAAACTTCTTCAGAAGTTCTTTCACATACTTCGTTTGATGAACATAGGTTCCATCGGAAGTTTGGTTGATTTGAATCCCAAGGAAATACTTGAGTTCTCCCATCATGCTCATTTCAAATTCAGTCTGCATAGACTTAGCAAACTCCTTTCCAAGTGTAGCATTAGATGTTCCAAAGATAATATCATCAACATATTTTTGACAAATTAAAATATCCTTTTTAAATGTTTTACAAAAGAGAGTAGTGTCCACTTTTCCTCTAGTGAAATCATTTTCCAGAAGGAAAGAACTCAAACGTTCATACCAAGCTCTGGGAGCTTGTTTCAATCCGTATAATGATTTCTTTAATTTGAAAACATGATTTGGAGACATGGAGTCTTCAAAACCAGGAGGTTGGTGAACATAAACTTCTTCATCTATATAACCATTTAAGAAGGCACTCTTGACATCCATCTGATAAAGAGTGATGTTGTGTTGAGTGGCAAAAGAAATTAATAGACGAATAGATTCTAACCTGGCCACTGGTGTAAAGGTTTCTGTATAATCAATCCCTTCTTGCTGACTATAACCCTGAGCAACCAGTCTAGCTTTGTTTCTTACCACTTCACCTTTCTCACTTAGCTTGTTTCTGAAAACCCACTTAGTACCGATGATGTTAAATCCTTTTGGTCTAGGAACCAAGTCCCATACATCATTCCTTGTAAACTGATTTAGTTCTTCTTGCATGGCAATTATCCAGTCTGGATCTTCTAGAGCTTGATCAACAGAAGTTGGCTCGATCAAAGAAACAAGGCCTAATTGACATTCTGTATTGTTCTTAAGGAATGCCCTTGTTCTGATGGGATAATCTTTCTTTCCAAGGATCACATCTTCTGAATGAGCTGAGGCAAGTCTAGGTGATCTTCTGACTGTAGGTTCTTCAGAAATTCTCAGATTCTCTAAAGATGCAGCAACTTGATCTTCTGATCCATTGCTTCTGAGACTGCCAGCTTCTGCAACTTTGCTTCTTGGTTCTACTGCTTCTGATATATCAATATCAAAATCTACAAAATTCTCAAACTGCTTTGGTTTTTCAAGACCAAGCTTATCATCAAACCTGATATTGATTGATTCTTCTACAATCAATGTTTCAGTATTGTATACTCTGTAGCCTTTAGAGCGTTTAGAATATCCAAGAAGAAAACATTTTTGAGCTTTAGAATCAAACTTACCAAGATGATCTTTAGTATTCAGAATAAAACATACACATCCAAAAGGATGGAAATAAGAAATGTTGGGCTTTCTGTTCTTCCACAATTCATAAGGAGTCTTATTTAGAATAGGTCTGATAGAGATTCTATTCTGAATATAACACGCAGTGTTTATTGCTTCTGCCCAGAAATGCTTAGCCATATTGGTTTCATTGATCATGGTTCTGGCCATTTCTTGTAGAGTCCTATTCTTTCGCTCTACAACTCCATTTTGCTGTGGAGTTCTAGGACAAGAGAAATCATGGGCAATACCATTTTCTTTGAAGAACTCCTCAAAGAATCTGTTCTCAAATTCGCCACCATGATCACTTCTGACCTTTATGATTTTACACTCCTTCTCAGATTGGATCTGAGTGCAGAATTCAAAGAACACTGAATGAGACTCATCCTTGTGTTTCAAGAACTTTACCCACGTCCAGCGGCTATAATCATCAACGATGACTAATCCATATTTCTTCCCTCTGACAGATGCTGTTTTGACTGGGCCAAACAGATCAATGTGCAAGAGTTCTAACGGCCTTGAGGTAGAAACAACATTCTTAGACTTGAATGCAGGTCTGGAGAACTTGCCCTTCTGACATGCTTCACATAGAGCATCTGATTTGTATTTCAGATTTGGGAGTCCTCTGACCAGATTTAGTTTGTTAATCAGAGAAATCTTTCTCAAACTAGCATGACCTAATCTTCTGTGCCAGACCCATTGCTCTTCAGAAACAGACATAAGACAAGTCACCTTCTGCTTCTCAAGATCAGAAAGATCAATCTTATAAATGTTGTTCTTCCTCTTTCCTGTAAATAGGATTGAGCCATCCTTCTGACTTACAGCCTTGCAAGACTTTTGATTGAAGATTATATCATAACCATTGTCACTTAATTGACTTATAGACAATAAGTTATGCGTTAATCCTTCTACAAGAAGTACATTAGTTATGGAAGGAGAGTTACCAAGACTTATGGTTCCAGAGCCAATGATTTTGCCCTTCTGATCTCCTCCAAACTTGACTTCTCCACCTGGTTTAAGCACCAGGTCTTGGAATGTAGACCTTCTTCCCGTCATGTGTCGCGAGCACCCAGAGTCCAGGTACCATGACATTTTGCTTTTTGTCCTCTTTTCCTTAGGTACCCACAATTTCTTGGGTCCTTTCTTGGGTGTTCTCCTCAAGTTCTGATTGAACTTGGGTTTAGCAAAATATTTAGCAGGAGGAACAGCATGATATTTCTTATTCTGAGTTCCATGATATTTCTTAGGTTGTGTCACATGCTTCTTGGTGTGTGTTATGTGAAAACTTTGCGCATGTGATGTGTGCTTAATATCATGGGAGTGGCCAAATTTAAATTGGTTATACAGAGGCTTGTATGATATTTTCATATCATCCACAAATTCAAGCTTGTATGGGATTTCACCCTCATAACCAATGCCAACTCTCTTGTTCCCAGACACAGCATATATCATAGAAGCTAGCTGACTTCTGCCAATACTTCTAGATAAGAACTTCCTGAAACTTAAATCATATTCTTTCAGAATATGATTCAGACTGGGAGTGGATTTTTCTGAATCAGAAGGAGATCCAACATTATTGGATAATTTTAAAACTTTTTCTTTTAATTCAGAATTTTCCAACTCAAGCTTCTTAGTTTCAAATTCAAATTGCTTTTTCAGCTTTTTGTATTTGATACTAAGATGAGCTTTTAATTCAAGAAGCTCTGTTAGACTGGAAACTAACTCTTCTCTAGATAGTTCAGAAAATACCTCTTCAGAATCTGATTCTGATGTAGATTCTGATCCATCATCTTCTGTTGCCATCAGCGCAAAGTTTGCCTGCTCTCCTTCAGAGTCTGATCCTGATTCTGATTCAGAATCATCCCATGTTGCCATAAGACCTTTCTTCTTATGAAACTTCTTCTTGGGATTCTCCTTCTGAAGTTTCGGACACTCATTCTTGTAATGTCCAGGCTCATTGCACTCATAGCAGACAGCCTTCTTCTTGTCAGATCTTCTGTCACCAGAAGATTCTCCACGTTCAAATCTCTTTGAACTTCTGAAGCCTCTGAACTTCCTTTGCTTGCTCTTCCAGAGTTGGTTCACCCTTCTGGAGATCATGGACAATTCATCTTCTTCTTCAGATTCTGATTCTTCAGGATCTTCTTCTCTAGCCTGAAAAGCGTTAGTGCATTTTTTAATATTAGATTTTAATGCAATAGACTTACCTTTCTTTTGAGGCTCGTTTGCGTCCAGCTCAATTTCATGGCTTCTCAAGGCACTGATAAGCTCTTCCAAAGAAACTTCATTCAGATTCTTGGCAATCTTGAATGCTGTTACCATTGGACCCCATCTTTTGGGTAAGCTTCTGATAATCTTCTTTACATGATCAGCCTTGGTGTAGCCTTTATCCAGAACTCTCAATCCAGCAGTCAGAGTTTGAAATCTTGAAAACATCTTTTCAATGTCTTCATCATCCTCCATCTTGAAGGCTTCATATTTCTGGATTAGAGCAAGAGCTTTAGTCTCCTTGACTTGAGCATTTCCTTCATGGGTCATTTTCAATGACTCATATATATCATGGGCCGTTTCCCTGTTAGATATCTTCTCATACTCAGCATGAGAGATAGCATTCAGCAAAACAGTCCTGTATTTGTGATGATTTTTGAAGTCTTTCTTTTGATCATCAGTCATTTCGCTTCTCGTGAGCCTTACACCAGTAGCTTTAACAGGATGTTTGTAACCATCCAACAGAACATCCCATAGATCAGCATCCAGACCAAGAAAGTAACTTTCCAGTTTATCTTTCCAGTATTCAAAGTTTTCACCATCAAATACTTGTGGTCTAGTATAACCATTGTTACCATTGTATTGCTCAGCAGAGCCAGATGTAGATGCAGCTGGATTTGTTGGAATTTCACCAGCCATCTTTTACTGAAGCGTTTTTCTCTTCCTGAATCTTTTCTAAACACGGTTAAGTGCTTGCACCTTAGAACCGGCGCTCTGATGCCAATTGAAGGATAGAAAAACACTTAGAAAGGGGGGGTTTGAATAAGTGTAGTCTTAAAAACTTGAACGATAAAAATAAATTGCACAGTTATTTTTATCCTGGTTCGTTGTTAACTAAACTACTCCAGTTCACCCCCACGGAGTGATTTACCTCACCTGAGGATTTAATCCACTAATCGCAACAGATTACAATGGTTTTCCACTTAGTCCGCGACTAAGTCTTCTAGAGTATCCTGATCACAACCTAATCACTCCAGGAACAAATGCTTAGACACAAGCTAAGACTTTCTTAGAGTATCCTGACCACCACGTGATCACTCTAATTACAACTGCTTAGACACAAGCTAAGACTTCCTAGAGTATCCTGATCAACACTTGATCACTCTAGTTACTTACATATTAATGTAATCAAATAAGAGTTTTACAATGCTTCTTAAAAGCTATAATCACAACAGTGATATTTCTCTTAACGTTTAAGCTTAATCTCACTAATATATTACAACAGCAATGTAGTGAGCTTTGATGAAGATGAAATTTCTGAGCTTTGATTTGAACAGCGTTTCAGCAAGTTAATATTCACAGAATTTGGTTCAGAGTTGTTAACCTTGCTTCTCATCAGAACTTCATATTTATAGGCGTTTGAGAAGAAGACCGTTGGGCGCATTTAATGCTTTGCGTGTTTCGTACAGCTTTGCATTTAATGTTTCACGCTTTTGTCAACTACCTCAAGCCTTGTTCACGCTGTGTCTACTGACGTTGCCTTTAATAGCTTCCAACGTTCCTTTTGTCAGTCAGCGTAGCCTGCCACTTGTACTTTCTTCTGATCTGATGTTTGTGAATATAATATTTGAATATCATCAGAGTCAAACAGCTTGGTGCATAGCATCTTCTTGTCTTCTGACCTTGAAGTGCTTCTGAGCGTGATACCATGAGAACTTCAGTGCTTCTGCTTCTGATCTCAAGTTCTTCTGATGCTTCCATAGACCCATGTTCTGATTCTGCCTTGACCATCTTCTGATGTCTTGCCAGACCATGTTCTGATGTTGCATGCTGAACCTTCTGAGACAAAGCTTCTGAGCGCTGATTTGTGCATACTCTTTATATATTTCCTGAAATGGAAATTGCAATGTATTAGAGTACCACATTATCTCACACAAAATTCATATCCTTGTTATCATCAAAACTAAGAATATTGATCAGAACAAATCTTGTTCTAACACAAAGAATAAATTCAAAACAATGATGAAGAAAATATTGAAGAACGAGAGTTTAGTTTTCCATGTGCTGATGTCCAAGGAATGAGAATATTCGCTGATGACATTTTTGAAAACGGACAAATAAGAAAATTAATTCCTCATTTGCACCAATCTCTTCTTTTAACTTCCACCTCAAAAAGTTTTGCCTCACCTGTTCGGCCACGTCTAAAGAAGATATTTATTATTAATTCAATATGTCCACAATCAAGATCAGATGTTATTTCTAAAGAACCTCAAAATGGGTTATTAGAAAATATAACATTCGTTGAGATGAAGGACTCCACCGAATCTTACAAAAAAAGCAACTCCACAGGATCATCAAATTTGTGGAGATGTAGGCAAAACATGAATCTTAGATGTAATAGTGACCATAAGGATTCTTTAGTTTTATTAAATCCTTCTGCGCCAAAAAATCATGTCAAGACAAAAGTTGAAAGCACCATCGTTGAAAAAAGGAAGGAAGACCACCCAAAAAATGCATTATCAACTTATGGCAAGCTTTATTTGACTAATAAAACAAGGAAAGGGAGCAATAAACGAAGATCATTTTTTCCATATAAACACCAATTACTTAGGTTCTTTACAAACATGAATGGATTGAGTAGGAACCTGCACCCTTTTTAAGACTGAATTACCAACGTTTCAAAAGTTGAAGCTTCATCAAATTTTTGACAAAGTATATTAGTTTCATGTACATAAAAATTATCCATGTAGCGCTAGGGTCGATTTATTTCATTATGAGAATGTAGAGTATGCATTTTTCCTTATGTTAATGAGGAATGAAAGATCTAATCTTTTATGATGTAACACAGATTTTTATTTGGGTCTCCCAAAGTAAAAATACGTGGTACATATATATTTTAGTCACGTCATTTTGTAATCAAAAGAAAACTGAAATATGACTAAAAATGTTGACTTTTGATTTCATCAAACTCTCTTGTCTCTGCCCTTGAACTCTATTTTTATCTTAAATGAAATTTTGGTATATTATAAGAGAAGAATTGTGATCTCCAACTTTCAACATGACATGGCATATTTAAAATTAATTTACGAAGTTTCCATCCCAAGTCATCAAGAAAACAACCTTATAATTAATCATATTTTATCAATATCTCTCATGAATAATATTTACAATGAATTCTAAATATATTTTCTTCTACTATCTTCGTTCTTAACCGAAAAAATTAAGTATTTTTCACTTAACCAAAATAGATTTGTTACTCATACAGAATTCTACATTTTCCTTTTGCTCTTGTTTTGTCTTCATGTAAATGGAGAAAACATTGTGAAGAATGTCTAAAAAACCAGAGAAATGTATTAAGTGATAAATTACTAAGTATCAATAAAAAATTGAAAAATAAATTTATATTCAGGAATTTGCTCCACCTATTAAATTTTTTATAATTTAAATGAATATTACCAATCTAAGAAAAAAAATTTAATACGTTACATGACATGACAAAGCCTTGCAATCTCTTATTTCCAAAAAAAGATTTCACCAAACAAGTTATGTTTCAAAGCTAGTAACATCTTATATTTGTAATATAAAAAGATAGTGGTTTTTCCATCAAGCGATTAATAATATATTATGATGGAAAACTATAGTAAAGTTAAAATAGGAAGATAAAGTATGAGGAAGAAAAAACAAATGATACATAATAAACATTATACTAAAATAGACAATTATACTCTCAATTTCCCGTGATATAGCTTTATTCATGCATGTTCTCTATCATCCAATGCATTAGAGTATTAGGGTGAAAGACTAAAAATTGTGTTGTCTTTTAATTTTCAACGAACAAATGAATTAAAATTTTCTACTAGATGGAAATTAAGGTATTGTAAATGAAGTAACATGTTATCCTTGAATATAGATCTATGATCATTATAAAACTTAGCATAAGTGTTCACTATTACACTTTAAAGGAAATTTAATAGTATTATTATTGGTTCACCAATTAAAATAGGTTATTTTTTGAAATTAATAATTAAATTAATATATGAAAGTTCTTAAAACAATATTAGTAACAATACATCCACGTAAATAATTTACATATAGTGAGTTAATTATTTATTTTTTATAAAAATTGTGTTCTCATATGTTTTACACATCGACATTGTTATGAAATATATATCTCATTTATTGGAAGCAATTGAATAAAATAATTTTTTCCAAGGTGCACGCAAACAAACGGATTCACCGAGAATCCGAGTTATCCTCACGGCCAGTTATAAATACACAACAAAGGCAATATCACCATTTGCAATCCCATAACTAACCAATGAGATAGCAACAAGCACACAAACAACACACAAGTATACAGATCCATACCAGTGTACGAGGAATCCAGGAGCATGCTAATGCCCCTACATAAGCCACACAATCACACCCTCGATGAGTATCCAAGTGTATCGCGTCAAGAGACTTGCACAAGCATACCGCACGATGAATCAGATAGATCCTATGTGGATATTTATCCGTGACGAGTTAACGAAGAGACCTTGCATATGTGGCACCACAACCCCATCAATCATTTACACGCATGTGTGAACAGCGAGTGCAAATACGCCATCGTGACTACACAAGTCCACCGGGCAAGAGCCAAGTGGCATTGCCTACGTGGCACCGCTAGAGGTGAGTTAATCCAAAGTAATGTAGCCTACGTGGCATCACTTACCCACCATACCAAGCACGCCAATGTGAACAGCAAGTGGGGAAACGCCCTATAAGACCCCCACAAGCAAATCGCAATGGTAGCTCAGGTGTGCACAACATACCGATAATGCCAATGTGAACAGCAAGTGGGAAACTCCCTTTAAGACCCTCACAAGCACATCGCTACGGTATGAGCCCATTGATCACAAAGCCAGGGCAGACCCGTTGATCACAAAGCCAGGGTCATACGTGATTTACACCTAGTAGTCGGGTCTGCTCCGATTCAAGCATACATTAATCACATCTTCAAGCCACACAGGCACACAACCTCCAAATGTTCAACCGGTTACGGGCACGAAAAATAGCCCAGAAATGCATTTTCAGTAGTGTTACCGGTTACACAAAAACCCTTAACCGATTACACTATAGCAGAAGGTATTTTTCTGCATTTTGAAGGTTCCAAACTAAATCCAACTCCAATCCAAACACCTATTACATCTCAATATCATTCCAAAAGCATACATTATCAATTATCGGTAGAATTCCACAGGGACACAAACATTTTATGAACATGCAACACAACTTTATCATCAAAACCTCAATTCCACAATTTCATATATTTCCCCCAAAACCCCAAGATTCTATCTATTGAAACTCACCTTAATCAAGAGAGGATTCGGAGATCAAGAGATGAAGATGATGCTGTTCCACACTATTAATTCTTGTTCTTCCTCCAAGATTGTTGAAACTATGCACATGCATGATGATGGTGAAGCTTGAGTCCATCTTCCTCCTCTTCTGTTCCATTCACGATTCTTTTTCTTTCTATCTACAAAAATGAGTTTTTGTTCCAACTAAGAAAATGGTCTTAGCCAAACAAACCCTTAAATTACTCATTCAAATGGAAATGCCCATTTCACCCTTCAACTATGCAATAATTGCCAAATTGCCATTTGGTTCAATTCTAACCAATTCTCAAAATGTTTACTAATTACCATTAACCAAATTAATTGATAATTACTGGTGTCGGAGAATCGGGGTATTACATTCTCCCTCCCTTAATTAAAATTTTCCCTCGAATTCCTTACTTTCACCATATAAACAAGCTCCTGACGTCTCCTTTCAGCGAGGGAAAGAAATGTCCTTAACATTCCTCCTTTGGATAACCTTACAACTCTGCTTGAGTGTCCCTCCATCTGAGGAAACACAATCTTCAAATAACTTGTATTCTACCGCTCTCGGTTGAAAACGACCCTTCCGAGGTTTCCAATCTTTACTGTTCCACACTAAGTCTGTGTAGTTTTGGAATTCCTGGAAATCCATTCTGGTAGGATACTCTTCATTCTCAATGTTTCCAATTTCATCCTTGCTCATCACATGCCACTGATTTTCACTTCCTTTCCCGGGGCTTCTCGAATTACCTTCGTTATAAGAAAATCATGCTACGATCTTCCTCTCCAATGATTTCGTTTTGCATTCACCTCCACCCCACCCTAGTCGACATGGAGTTACATCGGTGCTCGTTAAATCCTTCGGTCTTTGACTTCAAATTCCCAGATTCTTAGAATGACCTGCTCTAAGTTTATCTTTATTGTATAGTAAAGCTCCTTACATCGATCCTTCCTTCAGTTTTAGACAAAATAACCTCCACAGCAAGCTACAAGGGTGTCCAATTATGCATATACAGTCTTAATATCCAACAACTTCACACAAGGTTCCGCCGATGAAGGGTGAACCCTAATAGTTAAACTGCAACCACCGTCGAAGTCTTCATGTATGCTCGTAAATGCACAAGACATGGCTACAATGAGTCTACGTCAAGTAACATCCTTCACTTGACTTCATCATTATAATGATCACGAAACTCACAAGCTCGCCCATTGACCAGAGATCATATGATTACACATCAATCACGACGTCTCTTATATGCCAGTTCTACAATAATATCTCTCTAGCATATGGTGGATCCTTGAGAGACAGAGATGAATGAAACATAACTTTAGAGAGTTCTCTTAGAAAGATATCTCCATTCCAACATAAAATCATACAAGTAGTCCGTCCATACCTACTACATACTTATCTGGTCTTGCTTATCCGTAGCGCTACTCTAATCTCAAATAGTCACACACACTCCTTGAAAATTCTCTGAGCCACGTTGCATCCACAATCCACTTTAGTTCCATCACTCCCCTACACTTATTCTTTGAGTAGCCACAATTCCTTCCCCGATATCCATCCAAATGCAATACGTGTTAAAATCTTAAACACACTCATCGACAACTACCCCTTGAGGTTGAGTAATTCCCAAAATCAAGTCATTAACCTTTCCATCATTTTGGACTCGGTCCACCTTGAACACGACATGGTACACATGATTCGGCTCTAGAATGTCCAAAATTGAATACACACCGAATAGGAGTTTGTCTTCCCTTACCGACTTCCACATCATACACTCACTACAATAAATCTTCCCAACCATACGACTTCATACCGTTGGTGTGACAACACCTTTAATAACCCAGGAGACTTGACTGATGTAACAATCCTTTCTTAGTCACACATCAATCACATAGCCATCTAATTCCTTTTCGTCTTCGAATCTGACACAAGGATGACTTCCTCGATTGCATTCTCCAATGCAACATTCGTAACGGCTAAGGTGTAGTTACAATATAAAGGATCATACTCCGTGCCTTGGACATCTCCCTTTGAAATTCCACGACACTCCCAAAACCAATGGGCCTATACTCTCCAAGTCCGACGTTGTCTTCATTTCTGAGGACCTACCATTATTCCTCTGGTATATCTCACATCGAGCTAACCCTAGATACACTTCATCCACTCCAACACTGTTCACCAAGGTTAGAGAATAGCCGCACGTTGTTCTGTCTGGGATACACAGTTCACACATATCTCAGATACTCAGGCATAAAGGTTCACCAATCTGTTAGATTAAGAAACATTCACGATGTAGAACCCTAAAATTCTCACGCGTCCACGACTACCCAAGGTCTCATCATAAGCGTAGCATTATAATCTAATCCATCTTATTGTCACTCGCTCGTATAATCCTCAATCATTAAGCGCAACATATGGATCCTTATCCCACCTACCTTATTAAAATCTCGGTCCGCGTCTCACCAATACCAATCTGACTCCTACCTTTATTTCTAGATCAATAATGTTCCACATCTGCAGGAAAAACGGTACACGCGCCTCGCGCATGATAGCGATATTGAGGCGTCATACCTGTCTAGTAGTACAAACATGGTGGTTGAACTTCGAGGACACGCTCTCAAGTCACGTACCCAGTAGCGTATAACGATCTCCGCCAGTATCCTATAGCCATGACCGACAATAACTTGACAGATCCCCACCGAAGTTATCTCGCTCTTTAGATCCTTCCAGTCACGCTCCTTAGAATGCTAAAACCTAAGAGGGTCACACACTTCAGGTTTACTTCCTTTGAACGCATCAAGCTAGATCTGACTTGTTAAGAATCCAATTCGAGTTCCTAAGCCAGGTGTGCACTCAGTCACACAAGTCACACTCGAGATATTCCCAAAGATAACTCCACTATATAGGAATACCATGATTATTGTCATACCCTAATTTTGACCCCCCCTAAGATGTCATACCTTCAGACTTTTCATCAGATTAAAACAAATGCACATAGCAGTCACCTATTCATCTGGTACTTAATCGGGGATGTTCAAGGACAAAAAGAGCTCAGGCAAAGGATCAATCAATAGAAGGATTAGTCTCTAATACAATCATAGGACTCAAAAGCTTAATTTTATTCACCTATGACTAATTAGATACCAATCATCTGGACCCAGGTTTGCTTAGTTCACCAATCTAGGGATTTGAGCCCATCAAGGACTAAAATCAGGGACCACATTTAGGAAACCCTAGAAAGCCCCAGGGCATCATTCAAAGGCTTCAATAATCTTCAAATGATCCATATAACAATATCCATAAGGCATTACACTTCAATTCAAGATCTACAGTCATCAATTCCATCTGGTCGACAATTAGGGTTTTTGACCTAATTCACCAAGATAGTTGACTATTAATCAGGACATGGATCCAAAACTCAAAACATGGCTCAAGAACTTCTACTACCTCAATATAATCCATTTAAATCACTCATTTAAGGAGGAGAACTTGATTCATCACAAAAGTCCAAGATTTCACTTCATTTTGAAAAAGTCAACTGTACAAGATTACCTTTGACTTTTGGGATTTTTAGTCAAACCATGACATTTAAAGATCAATATCATCAATATATGATTATTAAAGTCATTTGGCAAAAGAAATTCAAGAAAATTCATCATGGATCAAAAAGTCAGGAATTAAGGTTTTTAAGGGTATTTTGGGAACTCAAAATTTTGCTTACACACTCAAAAAACTCCCAAAATGAAAGTTGTAGATCTTGCAAAATAAAACAACATCTTACAATGCAACTTTTTTCATGAAATCAATCATTTAAGAGATTTGGGAATTTTGAAGTTTTAGGTCATAAAAACTTAGAAAAATTTCTAAGTATTTTGACCTAGTTTTCTTCAAACTTTGGGCCTCTTTTACACAAATTTCCCAAATGATTTTGGAAACACTCCAAACTAATGAATTGAATTACATATTAAGGGCTTTCCAAATTGTGCTCAACCTTCTCCAAATTCATTTTGAGCTAGGAGTTATGCTTGGTCAAAGTTGGCCTCATAAGGGGAAATTATAGGTCATGTACGATTTGAAACTTTGCAATTTTGTGCATATGGCCTCACTAATGGATGCTACACGACCCATAACACATCTGCAAACATACCATGCATTCATTTTCACCATGGCATAAGAATTGAAGAAGATTCCCAAAAGCAAGAACATGTGATAATGTAATCATTACTTTTGAGAATTTATGGTAAGTAATGATTCATCAATTGGAATCTTCTCCTAAGTCAATAGAAAGCCTCTACATATCAGAAATGTTCCCCAAGATCAGATAGAATCAATGGATAGGGAGCTAACTCGGTTTGGCCATCATTGCATTTTGGAGATTCTTTGAATTTCTTCATGGCCAAGAAACCAAAACTCTCTCATTAAGCAAGCTCACTCCCTCAATCTGTACAGAACTCTTTGCCTATAAATACAAGTGCCATCCTTCATATTAATAACACCAAAGCAACTCCAATTCTTGCTTTCTCCTTCTCTCCCTCATGCTTATGGTTTTCAAAAGTTCTTTGGCAAGAAGAATCGAATTCTTCAAACCAGAGCTTTTCTTTTGAAAGTAAGCATTCTAACATCTCAAGGAGGTTCATTAGAGGTGATCCAAGAACCTGGATCACTTTTGTAAGTGAAGAAACACCATATTCACTCTCACTTTGAAGCTTAAGCAATTGGAGGTCTATATAAGAATTCAGAAGGTGTCAAACAAATCTAAGCACATCAACATGTTCCTAGAGGTGTAGTGGAGCTATTCAGATGCCTGCAGCACATCTGTAACCACAGAATCACCAACCTCCATGTTCACTTGAAGCTCAAATAGAAGGTGTCGAGAAGGGAAATTCTGAAGCATTCAAGTTACAATAAGCATTCAGTTAACATCACTGAGTCCCCAGGAAGCTTTTAGGATCATTCAGCCATAGCCAGAAGTTCGCCAACATAGCTATCGACCTCCATTTTCAGAGGTATTTTTTCAGACTCTAACACTCATATTAAAGTACTCTTCTTGATATATCTCAACACCATTTCATTCAGCATCATCAGAGGATTAAAAACCCTCTATCACCATTTATTTATCTTACAGTATAGCCATTTAATTTCATTTTTCAATTTTTAGGGTTCTTCATGTCTTTTATACAATTCGTTAGTTATAGTTAATTATAGCTTATGTTAGATACATATTTGAGTTCGTGAGGAAATTTAGAGTGAAATCCATGTTTACATCACCCTGTTTGGTTGAAAAACGAGCAAGTTCACAAATTCAAAAGTTGAGCTTGAGGAAGAAGACGACCATGGTTGTGGCGCGTAAAATTCAAATCTATGGGCCAGGTTTATTTTATTTTGAATGGTATGCGTTTTATAAACGAATTCATCGTTTGCCCTAGTGGCCTCACATGCGCTCTTAGTCTCCTCATGCCTCAAGTCTGGGGTTCGAATCCCCCTCGCCCCAGACTTTTTGATTCTTTTATTTTTTTCAAACAATTCTAACTCATTTTGAAACAAAACCAACTACGTGCGTGTTATAGTCACCAACTGGGGCTTGGTCCAGTGGTATTATTTTGAACGTGTGACCATAAGGGCGTGGGTTCAAACCATGGTGGAGACAAACCTATTTTTTTACCACTAATTTCCTTTATTTTCTTCACAACTTCACATAATTAATTCACCTATCAAATTAAATCATTTTTACTTCATTTTTCACACACTTCTCATTTAATATATCTATTTTGAGGATATACCAAAAAATCATAAAAAATATATTATTTTAGTATGTTTTAATTAGGTTTAAAATCACATATTTTAAGTATATTTTAATACCTTAAAAAATATAAATTTCACTTGATTTTCAAAACCCAATCTCTTGTAAATATTTTTGTGATAAAACCCTAATCATTTACGTCTTAATTAGGTATAGACTTTGTCTTTACCCTTATTAAGTTGACATTTGTCAATTTTCAAAAAAACTGTTTTCAATCTTCGATCAAACGGACGATCCAGGTTTTCCAACAACAAAACCTTGTATCATTTCAATCATCCTTCAACTGTTTTTCATAAAACAGTAAATCTTTCTTTGGGCCTCTAATAGAGTGTAAGTCCCAACCCCCTTTTATTTTTACAGATAATCAACTGTTTTCACAACAGTAATCATTTCAATTGCAAATCATTTTCAACTGTTTTTCATAAAACAGTAAATATTTCTTTGGACCTCTAATAGAGTGTAAGTCCCAACACCTTCTTTCTTTTCATAGTTTGTTTTCAAAAACTGTATTTACAAAATCTTCTTTCTGTTTTCAAAACATTCTTCTGGTATTTGAAGGGCATTATTCCCGGTGAAACTCTTCAGATACCTATGTGACCTTTGTCCATCTTCACTTATTCTGTTTTCAAAAAACTTTAACTATTTATCATAAATATTCAACTGTTATCAATAAAATAACAAAATTGTTGGTGAGGCTTTGTACATACATCTTCAAAGGCCTCCACTCCATCCAGGTTAGGCTTTATAGCTTTCATTTTACAGTCCTTTAAATTACTGTCAAATATAAACTATTTATATATTAGAACTACGTCTGAGTGTAAACCTTAGGACACTTAAACTATATATATATATATATATATATATATATTATAAGACTATGGCCTAGGATTGAGAATGTCTTCCCGGTGAAGGCTCTTTCCTAATTAGAGATCTTTTAGTTCAAACCCTCAAGATGAATTATTCCCGGTGAAACATATTGAAAAAGCCTTAGAACCCAAACTAGGACACATCCACCCAGGAGGAATTATTCCCGATGAAACCTCTTACCCTTTTGCTTAGAGCCAAAATAAGTTCAAAACTACATAGCTTCCTCTTGTGCTATAACAAGGACCCTCGATGACCCACGATTAGCCTCCTCTTGGGCTTTGTACAAGGACCCACAGGCTTCTTAAAAGCATTCCCATCTTCCTCTTGAGCTTGTATACAAGGACCCGTCAGGTTTCTTATAAATATAGGAACAGGTCTTTAGTTACCTTTTAGCCTATCCTGGTTATTTTCTTCCACTCTTTAAACCAGACTTTAAACAAGCTAAGCTTGTTTCAATCTCATATTGAGTACACCTTTTGGAATGAGAGACATGGACAGTCTCTGTCACCCTTATCTTCATTAATCTTCCTTAGCAGAGTCTAGGATCCATATTTGTTTATCCTTGGTCAGTGTCAGCCTCAACCTTGGGCCTCATACAAGGCATGAAATAATGACTTCCCCAGTTAAGAGTCAGCCATAATTCTGGGCTTTGTACTGAACACCAAATGAAATCCATCAAATAAATGCTCTCCAGCTAGAGTCAGCCTCAATTCTGGGCTTTGTACAGAACACAAAAACTCCTTAGTTTAAGTCCATCCCCGGTAGAGTTATCTCTCAGGGTCAATAAAACAATAAATCAATCAAAAGCCTCAAGCTTGGGCCTCATTCAAGCCAGCTAAAAAAATCAAATCTTTCAAATAATAGATAGACATAGCTCATCTTCATGGGTAGGTATTTCTCCTATCTCACCACAAACAAACAATCATTTCAAACAAACAATCATTTCAAACATTCTCCCATTTAGGACTCATGAAAGGCATGCTCTGGCTACATCCCAGACTTTTCTAACTTTCCCTAATTTGGTTGAGAATTTTTCATTCAAGAGGCATGTTGGCTGTCATACTTGATCAACCAAGTAGGCTCCCTCTCTTAATGAAACAATTTTAGCTTTTCTGTCACTTTAAAAATGTTTGTGGTGGAATAGTAGAAATACCTCTCTGTAAAGATGATTTCATGTCTCTTTACTGTAAACAGAGATTTAATTCAAGCTTCAACCTTGAGCTTCAAGCAAGGCACCAAAAATCATTAAAATCCCTAATTAGTTCTCCGAACTACAAAAAGCTATGACTTCCATTAAGGATATGTAGGCATGAGGTTCACAAGGAATCTCAGCGAGCTAACAAAATACCAAAAATAGTCAGTCAGTCTGTTTTTCTTTTTCAATTCAATTCTCTCTCCTAACACAAAGGAGAAACTTTCCAAATAATAAGCAACAAACACAAACACATCGACACAGAGAAGATTCCCGTAGAGTACTACGGATATGTAGGGTGCTTAAACTCTTCCCTATGTATAACCGACCTCCCGGACTCCAGAATTTCTAGTCTAGGTGAATCCCCGCACTTAGCAAACTCCTAGGGTTTATTTGAGATCTTTTTCCCCTTTCCTACTCGTAGGATAATTAAAAAGTTCGTGTGATATCGTAGGAAGAACTGAAACAAAATTCATCCCGCCCCAGGCGCATTCTCCTTCCAAATTCCGCGTGAAGGGTCTAGCGTGCCGTCATCCCAAGTGAAACGGGGAGGTAAAGAAAACGACACCACAATTATAACAACAATCGCTTACTGCGGTCAGCCTTCCAATGTTGTCGATAACCACTAATTTAATTCACGTAAGTACCCAACACCTAGCGTAGTTATACGGCTTCACTTGGGATTAGATGAATCAAAACTAGCAGGGAACATGGATTACTGCACGCTGCATATCTATCCATTCAGCTGCCACCTAGCGTAGTTCTAAGACTCGCGCATTTCAAAATGAGCATGGAAATGTAATAGTTCCTTCCACCATAACAGATGCCCAAGACTTTCCCCAACTGGAGATCACCACTTCCACTTGTTCTATCAACCCTTTAAATAGTTAACTACACACATCCTAAGGTACATCAGAACGAGTCGGAATATAACACCATATCCATCCAAGTACTGCCCAGGCCAGAGTAATTAAAAGATCCAATATCTATGTCCAAACTTCCCAAATCTTCCATCTGATCGTTTCTCTATCCATGCCTGCTACTGGCACCATGATATCGAGTAACGAATTTCTAATAGCTCCAATCTCATCTCCATCCCGGGATTCCCTGAGTTCATTCCAACTTAGGTAATTCATGGATTTTACCTCACTGATATCGGGATCCAGAGAGAGTTCGCTCTGTCCAATCAAAATCTTAGAACTTCTGGACGTCTTAGACCCTATCATAACAGTTGAGTCATCAACAATTCCGTGACGAATGCTCCTCTTATGCCTGCTGTCATACCCTAATTTTTGCCCCCCCTGAGATGACATATCTTCAGGATTTTCATCAAGTCAAAGTAAGTACCCAGAGCAGTCTGACATTCAATCGAGGGTGTTCAAAGACAAGAAAACTCAGGCAAAGGATCAATCAATAGAGGGATTAGTCTCTAATACAATCATAAGACTCAAAAGCCTCATTATTACACCTATGATTGATTAAGACACCCAGGCATCTAAGCACAGGATTACTCAGATCAACAGACTAGGGTTTGGAGCCTATCAAGGACTAAAATCAGGGATCACTTTTGGGAAACCCTAAAAAGCCCCAGGGAACCATTCAAAGACATCAATCATCTTCAAATGACTCATATGACAAGATCCACTGGACATTACACCTCAGTTCAAAGTCTACAGTCATCATTGTCCTCTGGTCGACAATTAGGGTTTTTGACCTAATTCACCAAGATAGTTGACTTTTAATCAGGGCATGGATCCAAAACTCAAGACATGATTCAAGAATCTCTACTACCTCAATATAATCCATTTACATCATTCATTTGAGGAGAAGATCTTGTTTCTACACAAAAGCCCAAAAATTCACTTTTGTCAGGAAAAGTCAACTGTATGGGATCACCTTTGACTTTTAAGGTTTTTGGTCAAAAAATGACTTTCAAAGATCAATATCATCAATATATGGATATTAAAGTCATTTGACCAAAGAAATTCAAAGAAATTCATCAAGGAGCAAAAAGTCGGGAATTAGGGTTTTTGAAGGCATGGTGAGAACTCAAAATTTCACCTACACAACTCAAAAAACTTCCAACATGAAAGTTGTAGATCTTGCAAAATAAAACAACATCTTACAAAGGAACTTTTTTCAAAAGATCAATCATTTATGAAGTTTTGGAAATTTTGAAGTTTAGGTCATAAACACTTAGAAATTTTTCTAAGTGTTTTAACCTAGTTTTCATCCAACTTTGGGCTCATTTTTCACAAATTTCCCAAATGATTCTGAAGAAGACATAAACTAATGATTTAAATTAGATGTTTAGGGCTTTCCAAATTGTGTTCAACCTTCTCCAAATTCAATTTGAGCTAAGAGTTATGCTTGTTCAAAGTTGGCCTCATGAAGCAAAATTATAGGTCATGGACACTTTTGGACTTTGCAAATTTTGTGCAAATAACCTCTCTTATGGATGCTACACGACCCATAACACATCTGAAAACATGCCATGCATTCATTTTCAGCATGCCATAAGAATTGAATAAGATTCTAAAAACAAGAACATGTGATTATGTAATGATTACATTTGTGAATTTATGGCAAATTGATGAATCACCCAAGGAATCTTCTCACCAACCAATTAGAGCTCATTTCTGGCTCAGAATTGTCCCCTAAGATTAAACAAAATCTAGGGCTAGGGGATTGATCAAATGGAATCAAAATTCTCATCATTGCATAAGAGATACTTGCAAACTTCCTTCATGGCTAAGAAAGCAAATCAACTTCACTAAGGAAGCTCACTCCTCTGCAGCTATACTGATCCATTTGCCTATAAATACAGATGCATTCCTCATTCAAAAACACACCAAAGCAACCATATTCCTTGCTTTCTCTTTCTCTTCTCATGTTCATTGTTTTTCAAAGTTCTTTGGCAAGAAGAATCGATTTCTTCAAACCAAAGCTCATCTTTGGGAAGTGAACATTCTAACATCTCAAGGGAGGTCATTTGAGGTGATCCAAGCACCTGGATCACTTCTGTAAGTGGAGGAACGCCATTGTTGCTCTCACTTTGGAGCATTTGCAGTTGGAGGTCCATGGAGTAATTCAGGAGGTTCCGAGCCAAGCCAATCATCCAGGCACACTCCTCAGGTCATAGTGAAGCTAACCAGATGGCTGCAGCCCATCTGTAACTCAAGAATCAACACCCTCCATGTTCACTTGAAGCTGAAATCGAGGGAGGTCCATGGAACAATTCAGAAGGATTCAGGCTGCAATAAGCATTCAGTTAGCATCATTGAGTCTCAGGGAAGCTATTGAGGTCATTCATTCAAGCCCAGGTGCTCTCAATCATCCTCACGACCTCCATTTTCAGAGGTAAGTTTCTGAACTCCACCTCTTTAATTTAAGCACTCTTTGTGGTAAAGCTCGATTCTATCTTGTTCAGCATCATCAGAGGATTAAAAACCCTCTATCATCATTCATTTATTCATCTTGTGCATCATTTAATTTTAAAATTAGGGTTTATGTGTTCTTCGTGTTCATAATGAAATTCGTTAGTTACACTTAGAATAAATGAATTCTGAGCCCATAATCATGTTCCTTGTCCAAAAACGAGTGAGATTGATGTTTACATCATGCCATTTAGTTGAGAGACCAGAGAGTTAGGAATTTGAAAATCTGAAGCTCGAGGAAGAAGATGAACATGGCGCGCGTAAAATTTGAATTTCCTGGCTTATCTGAAAATATAATATATTGAGTGTATATAGTTAACAAGCTGCGCGCGCAGCTCAGTTGGTTAAGTTTTGAAATGTGATCATGAAGGGCGTGGGTTCGAACCTCTCTAGGGCCAAACCAATTTTTTAGCATCCATTTTCATTCTTTTTTTTTATACAAACTTCACACAATTAATAAACTTATCAAATTAAATCATTTTCACTTCATTTTTCACACACTTGCTATTTAATATACCTACTTTGTGAATAATCAAAAAAATCATAAAAATATTATTTATTTCATGTATTTTAATTAGGTTTAAAATAGTATGTTTTAAATGTTTTCTTAAATACTTTAAAATATATATATTCATTTTGTTTTAACCTAATTACTTTGTGAATAATTTTATGATAAAACCCTAATTATTTAGGTCTTAATTGGGTATAGATTTCATCTTTGCCTTAATTAAGTTGACTTTTGTCAATATTCAAAACTGTTTTCAATCTCTGATTAAACGGATGATTAGGGTTTTCAAACAACAAAACCTTGCATCATTCCAAATCATTTTTTTTCAAATTGCTTTTACACCAGTACTGTAAAGTATTGGGCCTCTAATAGAGTGTAAGTCCCAAAAACCTTCTCTTCTTAGCTTGTTTTCAAAAACTGTATTTTCAAAATCTTCTTTCTGTTTTTCAAAACATTCTTCTGGTATTTGAAGGGCATTATTCCCGGTGAAACTCTTCAGATACCTATGTGACCTTTGTCCATCTTCACTTCTTCTGTTTTCAAAAACCATTAACTGTTTATCATATATATTCAACTGTTATCAACAAAACAACAAAAATTACTGTTGAGGCTCTGTACATACTTCTTCAAAGGCCTCCACTCCATCCAGGTTAGGCTTTACAAGCTTTCAATTTACAGTCTTTATTTAAATTACTGTCAAATATAAACTGTGCATATATATTAGTTTAGAACTACGTTTGAGTATAAACCTTAGGACAGTTAAACTATATATATATATATTATAGGAATATGACCTAGGATTGAGAATGTCTTCCCGGTGAAGGCTCTTTCCTAATTAGAGATCTGTAGTTCAAACCCCCAAGATGAATTATTCCCGGTGAAACATCTTGGTAAAAACCTTAGAATCCAAATAATAGGACACATCCACCCAAAGAGGAATTATTCCCGGTGAAACCTCTTACCCATTTGCTTAGAGCCAAATAAGTTCAAAACTACATAGCTTTCTCTTGTGCTATAACAAGGACCCTCGATTAGCCTCCTCTTGGGCTTTGTACAAGGACCCACAGGCTTCTTAAAAGCATTTCCAGCTTCCTCTTGAGCTTGTATACAAGGACCCATCAGGTTTCTTATAAACATAGGAACAGGTCTTTAGTCACCTTTTAGCCTACCCTGGTGAGTTTCTTCCAATTTAAACCAGACTTTAAACAAGCTAAGTTTGTCTCAATTTTGCATTGAGTACACCTTTTGGAATGAGAGACATGGACAGTCTCTGTCACCCTTATCTTCATCAATCTTCCTTAGCAGAGTCTAGGATCCATGTTTATTTTTTTTCTCAGCATGAGTCAGCCTTCATCTTGGGCTTTAAACAAGAAGTCTCCATTAGATAATCTTTCTGCCATTCATTTTCAATAAACCCCTGGAAAGGGTTAGCCTCCAAAGTCAATTTAAAATCAATCCATCATTTCAATAAAATCCCTGGAAAGGGTTAGCTTCCACACATTCTTTCCTTTTTTTTAATAAAAATCCCTGGAAAGGGTTAGCCTCCAAAGTCAATCATTAAATGTCAAAAAATAAAGATTCATTTCTCTTAGGAGATAATTTCCCCAAAAGAGTCAAAACCCCTGGAAAGGGTCAGCCTCCAAAAAACATGATAAAGTCAGTCTTTTAACAGACAAATTCATCAGCTGAGTCAAAATCCCTGGAAAGGGTTAGCTTCCAAAGAAAAACAGTCTTTTAATAAATAAAATCTCCTCGGTAGAGTCAAAACCAACAAAAACAGTTAGCCTCAACCTTGGGCTTCATACAAGGCACCCAAACAATAAAACTCCCCTGTCAAGAGTCAGCCTCAACCTTGGGCTTTGTACAAGGCAGATAATAGAGTCTCCCCAGTGAGTTCTTCATCATTCAGTAGCCACAACCTTGGGCTTTGTACAAGGCAGATAAACCATATTTTCATGTGTCAAAGATTCCTAAAACCTAGGATCTTTTCCCCATAGAGTCATCCATACTCAGTTTATTTAAGAGTCTGCCACAACCTTGGGCTTTGTACAAGGCAGAAAATAATGTTTTCCGTAGCTAGAGTTAGCCACAACCTTGGGCTTTGTACAAGGCACATAAAATAGAGTCATTCATTTAATTATCCTCAGCAGTTAGCCACAACCTTGGGCTTTGTACAAGGCACATAAATAGAGTCTCCCTAAGTAGAATCAGCCTCAATTCTGGGCTTTGTACAGAACACAAAAATATCATGTAATTAATCCCCAGTGGAGTCATCTCCCAGAGTCAATAATAATTAATTAATCAATCAAAAAGCCTCAAGCTTGGGCCTCATACAAGCCAGTTAAAATTCAAATCTTTTATACAGTAGATAGACATAGCTTATCTCTATAGAGAGATATTTTTACTACTCCACCACATTCAAACAAACATTTTCATTTCAAATTTCAATTTTAATCAAGTCTCCCATTTAGGATTTTGAAAGGCATGAGCTGGCAGTAAAACCCAGACATGTGGTAACTTTCCCTAATTTGGATGAGCATCTTTCTTTCATTTAAGAGGCATTTGACTGGTATACTTGCACATACACAAGTAAGGTCCCCCTCTTGAATGAAATGAATTCAGTTATTCTGTCACTCCTTTAAATGTTTGTGGTGGAATAGTACAAATACCTCTCTGTAGAGATAATTTCATGTCTCTTTACTGTAAACAGAGATTTAATTCCAAGCTTCAACCTTGAGCTTCAAGCAAGGCACCAAAAAACATTAATTTCCCTAGTTAGTTCCCCGAACTACATTAAGCTCTGACTTCCACTAGGGATATGTAGGCATGAGGTTCACAAGGAATCTCAGCGAGCTAATAAAATACCAAAAATAGTCAGTCTGTCTGTCTGTCTTTTCAAATCAAATCAATTCCTTCTCCTAATACAAAGGAGAAATTTTCCCAATCATTAGCAATAAACACAATCACAATGACACAGAGAAGGTTCCTGTAGAGTACTACAGATATGTAGGGTGTTTAAACACTTCCCTATGTATAACCGACCTCCCGGACTCCAGAATTTCTAGTCTAGGTGAAATCCCCACACTTAGCAAACTCCTAGGGTTTAGTTGAGATCTTTTTTCCCCTTTCCTACTCGTAGGACAAATAAGAAAGTTCGTGTGATATCGTAGGAAGAACTGAAATAAAATTCATCCCACCACGGGCGCATTCTCCTTCTAAATTTCGCGTGAAGGGTTTAGCGTGCCGTCCTCCCAAGTGAAACGGGGAGGTAAAGAAAACGACCACCACAGAAAAATGGCGACTCTGCTGGGGATATAAGTGTTAAAAACCTTGGTTTTTCATCCAAACCAATGGTTGACCTGTTGCTGGTCCAGCCCCAATGAGGAATTAGGGATGCCAAATTCCCCCTCAAACAAGAGAGGTCCTGCCTAACCTCTGTGTCATTTCATGTGTTTGTTGCATATATATTTGTTTATTTTGTTTATTCTGTATCGGGAAAGGGCTTGATTCCCCCTTGTGGTGAGAAATCCTATACCCGGATTTGAGTGCAACATAAGATAGGATGGAGGATGTCTTCCCGGTGAAGGCCCTCTAATCTTGGTTTCCAAGTCTACTCTTGGGATTTGCCTGGCTGGTTGTGATTAACTGCGCCACTGCATTCCGAGACTGATTTGTACCAGGAGGACCTAGAAACACTTTAACCCCACTTAAAGCCTTTTTGTTAGGACGTAGAGCGGTGATTACGGAAGTAATTGTCACGCAGATACTACACTCAGAGAAAACTCTCTTATAGATACCAATCAACGTATCTTTAAGGTTGAGCAAAAACTCTGAGACCCCTAGAACCCGTTCTACAGGTACAAAAATCCTTAACCTTAGTTACCATTGGGGCGGGATTTGCGTTTTGACTTCATGACCACTATACCCTTCAACGCCATGTTTGTTTAAAACTCTTGTGTGTGCATTCATGCATTCATGCATCATTCATTAATAAAAACTAAAAAACAAAAAGAGTCTTTTTTTTGAGTCGTTTTTCAAGGAAACTAAATAACGAACGTTTTGAACTTCATAGAAAGAGAGAAACGGAGAAAGGACTTAAGGATCTATATTATGGATTACGGAAGAAAGAGAGCTAGGAAATACACCTTCAAGATTCCCCAGGTCGAGGAACTGGGAAAGCTCGGAAAACTGGTGGTCAACCCCCAGGCTTTCAAGGAGAAGTATGGAAAACTTCTGCCTTTGCTCAATACCAACATGGTGGATGGGATCCTTCCCACCTTGGTACGGTTTTACGATCCAACGTATCACTGCTTCACCTTTCCAGATTATCAGCTCATGCCTACGTTAGAGGAGTACTCTCGTCTGATTGGAATACCCGTGTACGCGCAAGATCCGTACTCCGGTTTGGAAAAGAATCCTGACGACATTATCATTGCTGCAACTACTCCTTTGAACGTAGTCGACATCAGAACTCATATGGTGAGTAGAGGAGGAATTCAAGGATTGCCCTCCAAATTCCTGTTTGATCAAGCTCGGTACTTCGTCAGCATCCAAGATATGAGTGCTTTTGAGGAAATCTTGGCTTTGCTTATCTACGGATTGTTTTTGTTCCCTAACATTAATGATTTCGTCGACATCAACGCAATTAAGATCTTCTTAATTGGAAATCCAGTTCCAACCTTGCTTGCGGATGCTTATCACTCTGTGCATTCAAGAAACCTGCAGCGAGGAGGATTAATCACATGCTGCGTACCGTTGTTATACGAATGGTTCGTTTCGCACCTGCCAAAGTCTAGCACTTTCTGGAACATGAGGGATGGCCTTTACTGGTCACAGAAAATCATGTCTCTCACTCATACAGACATTGATTGGTGTAGTCCTGACAACGATGAAACCAAGATCATTTTTAGTTGTGGAAGTTTCCCCAACGTACCCCTTATTGGAACTAAGGGAGGAATCAGTTACAATCCAGCTTTAGCCCGTCGTCAATACGGCTATCCTATGAAAAATATTCCAAGTAACATCCAATTGGAGGGTCTGTTCTTCAAGAACATCGACGATCATGGCAACATGCTGAAGAAGGAAATTGTCCAAGCCTGGCGTCTTGTTCACAGCAAAGGGAGAAGATTGTTAGGAAAACATCTTTGCATCTCCCTGGATCCTTACCTTCAATGGGTACGCGTCAGAGCATTCAAGCTCAGGATGCCATATCAACATCAAGAACCTATTCCCCTAAGGGAACCAATTTACCTTTTCTCCACCGATGTTGAAAAACTGCAAGCGGCATTAAACAAGGTATGCCAAGAAAGGAATGCTTGGAGGAACAAGTATCGAATTGTCAACACGAAAAATGTTGAGAATCAGAACATCCTAAGAAGGAAGGATGAGTTACTTGAAGTGCTCGATCGACAAGTGACACAAACGTCACTTTCTCATCATATCCCTCCTGCTTCCTGGATCATCGATCAGCTCACGTCAGAGAACGCTCAGCTCAAGAAACAGAAGAAGATGTTAGAACGTGAAGTCGGCTCATCATCAAAGTTTTAGAGTCCTTTCTCTCAGTTTCTCTGTATTTCCATTTTCAAAGTGTGTAAAAACGGCGTTTTCGCTTAATTAATAAAGTTTGATGTTTCATAACGTAATTATGGTGTTTCCTTGAAAAATAATAACTTAATTGCATATCATACATCGCTTTAGTCGTACGCACTGACACGAGAATTGTCGCGGATCTAATAGTCACTTTCCTTTCTCCAGAAAGAGAGGAGGAGAAGGAGGTGAACCAAGACTTTCAAGCTGTCTCATCCATACAACACTCGTTCAAGTCGCAAGAAAAGAATGGAAGACTTTGAGCAAGAGAATGAAGAACTCAGAGAAGAGATTAATACTCTCAAAGGTACTGTTGAAAGACTCAATAGTATGGTAGAAGCCCTGGTAGTTGCGCAGAATCGACCAACGCCAGAAGAACCACAAAGGACTGTGGTTTCCGAGATTGTTTCTACTCCTATTCCTCAGTATACCATGCCGCCTGATCGACCTTGGGGCATGCCGTATAACTTTACTCCAGAAGGGTACATACCTCGAGCTTCTGAAGCTCCAAAAGTCACCATGGATATGCGTCCACCGGAGGGTTACAAACCTCTGGAAATTGAAGTTCCAAGAGCAACGGCAATGGGTTTCGCACAACAGAACGCTGAGATTCCAAGATCTGCTGTCATGGCTTCTCCACAGCCCATTATGCATACTTTTCCCCCGCAAGGCGGACAAGTATATCATCACGCTCCAAGTGAGGATGCTGGCGTGTATGAAAGATTGGACGAGTTCCAAGAACAGTTTCTGCAAATGCAGAAGGAACTCAAGACTCTCCGAGGACAAGATCTATTTGGAAAGAATGCTGCAGACCTCTGTCTGGTTCCAAATGTTAAGATTCCCCACAAATTCAAAGTACCAGAATTCGAGAAGTACAAAGGGAATTCATGCCCACAAAGTCATCTTGTGATGTACGCTCGAAGAATGTCAACTCAGACTGATAATCAACAATTACTCATTCATTATTTTCAAGACAGCCTGACTGGTGCTGCACTCAAATGGTACATGAACTTGGACAGTTCAGAGATTCGTACTTTTCGAGACCTCGGAGAGGCCTTCGTCAAACAGTATAAGTACAATCTGGATATGGCTCCCGACAGAGATCAACTCCGGGCCATGACTCAAAAGGATAGAGAAAGCTTCAAGGAATACGCTCAGAGATGGCGTGAAGTTGCTGCTCAAATTTGTCCACCACTTGAAGAGAAAGAAATGACAAAAATCTATCTCAAAACTTTAAGTCCATTTTACTACGGACGAATGGTTGCAAGTGCACCAAGTGACTTTACCGAGATGGTAAACATGGGTGTGCGTTTAGAAGAAGCAGTTCGAGAAGGACGCTTGAACAAAGAACCAGAATCTTCTGTTGGTCCAAGGAAGTATGGAAGTTCTTTCCAGAAGAAAAAGGATCAAGATGTCAGCAATGTCTTGCACAAAATCAAGAAGAAATTCCAACCTCAAGTTGCAACAATAACTCCGGTGGTTAACTCAGCGCCAGCTTATCAACCTCAGGTTTCGCAACAACAAATTCAACAAAGGTCGCAGCAACCTCAGCAGCAGGTTCGACCTCCAAACTACAACAATCGGGCTCCAAGGTATCCTGCCTTTGACCCCGTACCAATGCCGTATGCATAATTATTTCCAACATTACTGGCAAAAGGACTCATTCAGACAAGGAGTCCTCCAAATCCTACAAACAGTTCCTCACCATGGTATAAGGCTGACCAATCTTGTCCCTATCATCAGGGGGCACCGGGTCACAATATTGAGAACTGTTTCCCTTTCAAGATTGACGTCCAACGATTAGTGAAGAGCGGAATGCTATCCTTCAAAGATACTAATCCAAACGTCCAAGCAAATCCTTTGCCGCAGCACAAAGAAGCTTCAGTAAATCTGATAGATCAGCACCCCAACGTCATTCAAATCTACGACATTCGTCAGATAGGGGAGAATCTTGTCAAGATGCACGCTAAACAAGCTGGGTACGGTCATGTACCACCTCACAACTACTTCACATGTGATATTTGTCCAAAGAATAATCAAGGATGTGCCGTAGTTCAAGCTGCATTACAAGAACAAATGGACTTGGGATGGATTCAACATATCCGAGTCAGAACTGAGCATGACATCAACATGGTTCAAGGATGTCCAGGAGAATACAAAATCTACAAAGTTGAAGACCTTGAAGGATCGGTAGTCAGGTTCCACAAAACTTTAAATGGACTTGCCTACTTTGGAACAGATTTCCACGCTTACAGTAGATGCGGAATCTGTCGAAGAAATTCACGAGGATGTTTGCGTGTTCGCAACGACATTCAAAAGCTGATGGATGACAATACCATTACTGTTCTTGCCAACAGAGAAGATGACGAAGTCTTTACCGTATCTCCTCAAATTAATTAAGCTGAACCTATGCAAGTTAAGTATGATAGCAGGAAGACAGCAGTTGCACCACTAGTCATCTACTTACCAGGTCCTGTACCGTATGAGTCCAGCAAGGCTATACCATACAAGTACAACGCTACATTCATTGAAAATGGTAGGGAAATACCATTACCGTCTGTTGTCAACATTGCTGATGTTAGTCGAGTCACCAGAAGTGGACGAGTCTTCAACAGAACAACAGAAAATGCGGAGAAACCTTCGGAGGAAGTACCACATAGGCAAGACAATCATCCGACCAATGCTGTTCAAGCGAAAGAAAATGATGAGATCTTGAAGTTAATCCAGAGGAGTGAATACAACATTGTAGATCAATTACTACATACTCCGTCTAGGATTTCTGTTCTTTCCCTGCTATTGAGTTCTGAAGCTCATAGGGAAGCTCTACAGAAAGTTTTGGAACAAGCTTTTGTAGAACCAAGTGTTACTATAAGTCAATTCAACAACATCGTTGCCAATATCACCGCCGGAACTAACCTAAGTTTCTGTGACGAAGATCTTCCTGAAGAAGGAGTGGACCACAATCTTCCACTTCACATCTCAGTTAGCTGCATGGGTGATACACTCACAGGAGTCCTAATAGACAATGGATCCTCTCTCAATGTCATGCCTAAATCAACATTATCAAGATTATCTTTCGAAGATTACCCTCTAAGAAAAAGTCATGTCATCGTCAAAGCATTTGATGGATCGAGAAAGTCAGTTTTCGGAGAAGTGGATCTTCCCATAACTATTGGACCTCAGACATTCAAAATCACTTTCCAAGTTATGGACATTCCAGCACAATACAGTTGTTTGCTAGGTCGCCCATGGATTCATGAGGCTGGGGCAATTACTTCAACACTTCATCAGAAACTGAAGTTCATAAGAAATGACAAATTGGTAACCGTATGTGGAGAACGAGCTCTAATTGTCAGCAACCTGTCATCATTCTCTGACATAAAACCAAAAGAAGTTGTTGGAACTAAATTCCAGGCACTTTCCTTGGACAAAGGAAAGGAGAAAGCAGCGTCTATCTCTTCATACAAAGATGCAATCCAAGTTGTAAAGGATGGTACTACCAGTGGTTGGGGGCACATTAATATTCCTACCAACAACAAGAACATAACAGGAATTGGATTCTTTCCAACGTCATCAAAAGCTATCCCAGGGATTGAGGTAGTTCTCCCTATTCAAGAAACTTTCTGCAGTGGAGGTTTTCTTCAACCTGTTCAACAAGCAGTCAATACCATCGGTACGGAAAACACTGATGAAGAGGAATGGTTATCCTATCTTAACAAAGCAGGATATATCTCCCTACCAGAGTCTGATCCACCTTGCTGTTATCCGACTAAAGGATCTGAAATTAAGACTCAACCAAGCAGGGATGAAGTTACTGACAGCTTCACCACCAGAAGTCATGGTTCATCAGAAGAAGTTCCTCCTATCCCCGAAGAGACTTGGGATACATTAGGAGAACCAAGCGGAAAATTCGACTACATGGTGAAATACTCCGCTCCTGAAAGTTCAAGAATCTCTCTTGAAGATATTGTTCCAACTGGATGGAACATTGATTATGAGTACCTCTCTCAGCCAAAAGAGATGTATAACCCTTGCTATTCATCATCTACTGGTGAAATCATCATTGAGGATTATATCCCCAAGTCACCTTCCGAGGCTACGGATCTAGAGCTCACATATCTAGTCAATGCCATCTTGGGAGAAGAGCAAGACCAAAATACAGAAGAGGACGATCTCGAAAGTGTCTCCGACAACGAGTCTCTCCATTCAGAAGATTGGAAGTTTCCTCAAAAGAAAAACCGACATACTCCACTCGGAAATGGGTATGCTCACACCGCTCAGTCTGCTGAAGTAGAAGAAGATCGTCTGAGTGTTGCAAAGACAGTGGTTGGTAAATCAAGACCTACCACTGGCCAGCTTAAGCCTAAGGTTCCAGATTACTTAGTGCACCATGGGGTTCGCCACTACTGGACAGCTATTGAAGTTTCGACTGTTGTTCGCACTCCTAAGTAGGAATTTTCACCGTTATTTTGTCCTCTCACCATAGCCCAGGGTGAAGAGATGTTTCATAGGGCTTTGCATTTTACTATTTCTTAGGAAAATGTCCCTCTTTGCTTCGCCCAAAGCAATAGAGTTTTGTTTTATAGGGTCTTTGTTTCAAGAAATGACTGTCAATAAATAAAAATGTCATTCTGTTCCTTCGTTTAGTTTTTCCTTTTCTTTTTTTTTTTTTCAGAAATTGGTAATCCTAAAAAAAAACACCCTTAAAAAACATCAAAAAAAAAATATTCCATTAACTGCATACACCGAGTCTTCCCTCGTTGTCTAAATAAAACTTATCACACATATGCAGATTAATCATAAAATACCTCGTTGAAACGTGCGACCGTATGACTTCTCCAAGCTTTGAGTTTCCTGTATTCGAGGCAGAGGAAGAAGAAGACGAAGAAATATCAAAGGAAATTTCACGACTACTTCAACAAAAGGAAGAGGCCATTCAGCCATACAATGAGCCTCTAGAGATCATTAACCTTGGTTCCGATGGAAACAGAAAAGAGGTTAAGATTGGAGCTTTGCTCAGTTCAGAGATCAGAGAGAGTTTGATACAGCTGCTCAGAGAATTCTCAGATGTCTTCGCTTGGTCTTATCAAGATATGCCAGGGTTGGATACCTGTATAGTGGAGCATCACTTGCCATTAAAAGCAGAATGCCCTCCGGTCAAGCAAAAATTAAGAAGAACTCATCCGGAGATGGCCATGAAAATCAAAGTGGAAGTTCAAAAGCAGATCAACGCAGGTTTCCTCGTCACTTCAGAATACCCTCAGTGGTTAGCTAACATTGTTCCCGTTCCTAAGAAAGACGGAAAAGTCCGCATGTGCGTCGACTACAGAGATTTGAACAAAGCTAGCCCTAAGGATGATTTTCCTTTACCACATATTGATATGTTGGTTGATAGTACAGCAAAATCCAAAGTTTTCTCGTTCATGGACGGATTTTCAGGATACAACCAAATCAAAATGGCACCTGAAGACATGGAAAAAACAGCTTTCATCACCCCCTGGGGCACGTTCTGCTACCGTGTTATGCCTTTTGGACTAAAGAACGCAGGGGCAACTTATCAAAGAGCCATGACTACACTTTTCCACGACATGATGCATAAGGAAGTGGAAGTCTATGTGGACGACATGATTGCCAAATCAGAAAACGAAGAAGATCACATACAGAATCTGACAAAGTTATTTCAACGCTTACGGAAGTTTCAGCTTCGCCTGAATCCCAACAAGTGCACCTTTGGTGTCTACTCAGGAAAACTCCTTGGTTTCATCGTCAGTAAACGAGGAATTGAAGTAGATCCAGACAAAGTCAAGGCAATTCAAGAAATGCCTTCGCCCAGAACCGAGAAACAAGTTAGAGGATTTCTTGGACGTCTGAATTACATCTCGAGATTCATATATCTCATGACTGCAACTTGCGCTCCTATTTTCAAACTTCTACGGAAAAATCAGAGTTGCGTCTGGACAGACGATTGTCAGAAAGCGTTCGACAGCATTAAGGAATATCTGCTCGAACCACCCATCTTATCTCCTCCAGTAGAAGGAAGACCTTTGATAATGTACTTAACCGTCTTAGAAGACTCCATGGGTTGTGTCCTTGGACAGCAAGACGAGACAAAGAGAAAAGAGCATGCCATCTACTACCTGAGCAAGAAATTCACTGACTGTGAATCCCGCTACTCCATGCTCGAGAAGACGTGTTGTGCTTTGGCCTGGGCTGCCAAGCGTCTCCGCCAGTACATGATTCGACATACTACTTACTTGATCTCTCATATGGATCCGATCAAGTACATCTTTGAGAAGCCTGCTTTAACCGGGAGGATTGCCCGTTGGCAGATGTTGTTATCAGAATACGACATTGAGTATCACGCACAGAAAGCCGTGAAAGGAAGCATTCTAGCTGAGCACCTGGCTCACCACCCACTCAATGGTCATGAATCAACCAGTTTCGACTTTCCGGACGAAGACGTCATGTACCTCAAGATGAAAGATTACGATGAGCCACTACCAGACGAAGGACCTGAGATAGGATCCCAGTGGGGCTTAATCTTTGACGGAGCTGTCAATGCTTATGGACGAGGAATTGGGGCAATCATTGTTACACCTCAGGGTACCCATATTCCATTTACTGCCAGATTAACTTTCAAATGCACAAACAATGAGGCCGAATATGAAGCTTGCATCATGGGTCTCGAAGAAGCCATGGATCTAAGAATCAAACACTTGGATGTATACGGAGATTCTGCTTTGGTCATCAATCAAATCAAAGGAGAATGGGAAACACGCCAACCAGGGCTAATTCCTTACAAAGACTACGCGAGAAGATTATTACCATTCTTCGACAGGGTAGATTTTCATCACATTCCTCGTGAAGAAAACAATTTGGCTGATGCATTAGCCACACTCTCTTCCATGATTAGGATAAATCATTGGAATGACATTCCTCATATCGATGTTATGCGCCTGGATAGGCCCGCTCATGTTTTCACAGTAGAAGCAATCATCGACGACAAACCGTGGTATCACGACATCAAGAACTTTCTTCAAAAGCAAGAGTACCCTCTTGGGGCGTCAAAGAAGGATAGAAAGACTTTGAGGAAGTTAGCTTGTAGATTCTTCCTGAATGAAGATGTTCTGTACAAAAGAAATTTCGACATGGTTCTGCTCAGATGCGTTGACAGAAAAGAAGCAGAAATACTCATGAGAGAAATACATGAAGGTTCCTTTGGTACTCACACCAATGGACACACCATGACAAGGAAAATACTGAGAGCAGGATATTATTGGCTGACAATGGAGTCAGATTGTTACCAGTACGCAAAGAGATGTCACAAATGCCAGATCTACGCCGATAGAATTCATGTGCCACCATCTCTTCTCAACATACTCTCTTCCCCTTGGCCTTTCTCCATGTGGGGAATCGACATGATTGGAATGATCGAACCAAAAGCGTCCAACGGACATCGCTTCATCTTGGTAGCTATAGACTATTTCACCAAATGGGTTGAAGCAGCTTCATATGCAAACGTTACAAGACAAGTTGTCGTCAGGTTTATCAAGAATCACATCATTTGTCGCTACGGCATTCCTAGCAAGATAATCACTGACAATGGGTCAAATTTGAATAACAAAATGATGAAGGAGCTTTGTGAAGAATTCAAGATCGAACATCACAACTCATCTCCTTACAGACCAAAGATGAATGGAGCTGTAGAAGCAGCTAACAAAAACATCAAGAAAATCATTCAGAAGATGGTCATCACTTACAAGGATTGGCATGAAATGCTCCCGTATGCTCTTCATGGTTACCGTACATCAGTACGTACTTCGACTGGAGCAACTCCTTTCTCCCTTGTATATGGCATGGAGGCAGTCCTACCTATAGAGGTTGAGATTCCATCAATGAGAGTTTTGATGGAGGCAAAATTAACAGAAGCCGAGTGGTGTCAAAGCAGATTCGATGAATTGAACTTAATCGAAGAAAAGCGCATGACAGCTTTATGCCACGGACAGCTATATCAACAAAGAATGAAGAAAGCTTTCGACAAAAAGGTTCGACCTCGCACAATCAAAGAAGGCGACCTTGTACTCAAAAAGATTCAATCTTTTCTCACAGATTCGAGAGGGAAATGGACTCCCAATTATGACGGCCCCTACGTGGTCAAGAGAGCTTTCTCAGGAGGAGCCTTAATACTCACGACTATGGATGGAGAAGAATTCACCCGTCCTGTGAACGTCGACGCAGTCAAGAAATACTTCGCCTAAATAATTAAAAGAACAGCTCGCTAAGTTGAAAACTCGCAAAGAGCGACTTAGGCAAAAAAGAGCGTCTCGGTGAATCGAAAACCCGAAAGGGCGATTCAGGCAAAAATTAGAGACATAAAAAATATATATTAATCAATCCCGGTAGACTTAAAACCCGAAAGGGGTAGTTTACGCAAAAGTTAGGGATATATGGCAAGTAACTGTGTTCAGGACAAACTTGATCATTCAAAATCCATAGCGGAGTATTCATCATCAGCAGGTCATCTTCTACGAAGTACGAATACAGCGCAACTCGGAGTGGAAGGGAAAGATAACGGTCGTCACGTTTCATCGTAGCCCTTTTCCCGAAAATTACCAATTTCCAACTTTGTAAATACTCCATGGAATCAAGCATTTGGCTGATTACCATCCATATATAATAATTTGAGCCTTGTGCTTTTCCTTTGCAATCTAGTCTTATTCAGTTTCTTGGAATGCATTTTAAGTTTAAACGGTCATTTTTCTTGAAACAAATGTTTTCATAAAGATAAAATGAATTTACTTGCAAAAATAAAGGTGAAATTTCTTTCTAAGGTTTACAAACAATAGGAAGAATGCAAACAGTTGCTCCTAAAACGGTTGAGACTCCGGGAACCAAGATTTCCCCATGAGGTCGCTTTGCGAACATCTCCCGATGACGGATCTTTACTTCAATTCATATTACTCACTTCGGACAGCGGACAACTGATAGCCAGGTATCCCCAACAGAGTTCGAACTACAAGAAGAGGACATCTTCTGATCAACAAGAATTCAAGTCGTATCATAGGATTTTGCATCCGCGACAATTTTATTCACATTCACTTTACATTTTATAATTGTCATAATATTCATGCATACATTACATCATAACTGCATAGTCGCATCAGGCTTTGATCATGTGAATGCCCGAGTCATTGAGGCATGAACACAAGTTTCCCCTGCAAGTTCTGGAGAAATTTTTTCCTTCGAGACGACAGTTCATACACAAGGATCTCACCAAGCAAGTCAACAGATGGTAGTCTCCCTCAAAGAGATAGTTTGTTCACTTTTGGAATTCCTCAGCCGAGATTCTCCTGCAGAGCGACATTCAACAGTCTTCTTCAGATAAGATAGTCTGCTTCGCATTTTGGAATTCCCTAGAGGTTTGGTATTTCCCCAGCAAGGTCGAGAGATGCCACTTTTTCGTCAAAGAAAATAATTCAGAATCTCCCAGCAGATCGACAAATGATTCCCCAGCAGAATCAGTGAATGGTAGTCTTCATCCAGAAGATAGTTCATGATCCCCAACGGAGTCAACAAATGGTAGTCTTTCCCCAAGGAAAGACAGTTTGTCTGTTAAATACTCAAGAGATCGACAAATGGCAGTTTCTTCAAACAGTTTGTCTGTTTCAGGGATGTTTAGTTCCCCACAGAGTCAACAAATGGTAGTTTTCCCCTTAGGAAAACAGTTCGTTGATTCCCCAGGCACCAGTTGACGAATGGCAGTTTCCACCCCGAAAATAGTTCGTCCGCCTTCAAACAAAGTCATTAGCCCCTCAAAAGATCATGAGGCCATATGACATTCTTTCAAAGACGTCAAGTCAAAAGGGAAGATGGTGAAGTTTCTTTATTACCGTCAAATGGTATCTCATCTCCAAGTGCTGATGAGAAGTTTGATGAGGAAACAAACCTTTGAAGTTTTCTTTATTACCATCAAATGGTATCTCATCTCCAAGTGCTGATGAGAAGTTTGATGAGGAAACAAACCTTTGAAGTTTCTTTATTACCATCAAATGGTATCTCATCTCCAAGTGCTGATGAGAAGTTTGATGAGGAAACAAACCTTTGAAGTTTCTTTATTACCATCAAATGGTATCTCATCTCCAAGTGCTGATGAGAAGTTTGATGAGGAAACAAATCTTTGAAGTTTCTTTATTACCGTCAAATGGTATCTTACCTCCAAGTGCTGGTAAGAAGTTTGATGAGGAAACAAACCGTTGGAAATTTTCTCTTTATCTGAGATATTGTCCAAACGCAACTAAGACCAGTTTCGAGATATGGACATCCGAAACAAGGGGAGGTTGTTTACCTTTTTCTAAGTGTTAACACTTAGTTAAAAAAGATGGATTGCGCATCCTACATTGCCATCCATTCACCAGAATCCACATCAAGTATTTCTACAGGAGTTTGTCTCTTCATCCCCCGCCAAGTGCGACAACGGGATCAAATCATGCAAAGATTTCATCATCTCAGGAGCGCCCAAAATTCGGGCATTCTTTGATATTTAAGTCCCTTTTACGTAGGAGAGATCGAGATCTCAATCTCTCTCCCTCTAGATAAAAGAAACTTAAATAGGGGCATCTGTCATACCCTAATTTTTGCCCCCCCTGAGATGACATATCTTCAGGATTTTCATCAAGTCAAAGTAAGTACCCAGAGCAGTCTGACATTCAATCGAGGGTGTTCAAAGACAAGAAAACTCAGGCAAAGGATCAATCAATAGAGGGATTAGTCTCTAATACAATCATAAGACTCAAAAGCCTCATTATTACACCTATGATTGATTAAGACACCCAGGCATCTAAGCACAGGATTACTCAAATCAACAGACTAGGGTTTGGAGCCTATCAAGGACTAAAATCAGGGATCACTTTTGGGAAACCCTAAAAAGCCCCAGGGAACCATTCAAAGACATCAATCATCTTCAAATGACTCATATGACAAGATCCACTGGACATTACACCTCAGTTCAAAGTCTACAGTCATCATTGTCCTCTGGTCGACAATTAGGGTTTTTGACCTAATTCACCAAGATAGTTGACTTTTAATCAGGGCATGGATCCAAAACTCAAGACATGATTCAAGAATCTCTACTACCTCAATATAATCCATTTACATCATTCATTTGAGGAGAAGATCTTGTTTCTACACAAAAGCCCAAAAATTCACTTTTGTCAGGAAAAGTCAACTGTATGGGATCACCTTTGACTTTTAAGGTTTTTGGTCAAAAAATGACTTTCAAAGATCAATATCATCAATATATGGATATTAAAGTCATTTGACCAAAGAAATTCAAAGAAATTCATCAAGGAGCAAAAAGTCGGGAATTAGGGTTTTTGAAGGCATGGTGAGAACTCAAAATTTCACCTACACAACTCAAAAAACTTCCAACATGAAAGTTGTAGATCTTGCAAAATAAAACAACATCTTACAAAGGAACTTTTTTCAAAAGATCAATCATTTATGAAGTTTTGGAAATTTTGAAGTTTAGGTCATAAACACTTAGAAATTTTTCTAAGTGTTTTAACCTAGTTTTCATCCAACTTTGGGCTCATTTTTCACAAATTTCCCAAATGATTCTGAAGAAGACATAAACTAATGATTTAAATTAGATGTTTAGGGCTTTCCAAATTGTGTTCAACCTTCTCCAAATTCAATTTGAGCTAAGAGTTATGCTTGTTCAAAGTTGGCCTCATGAAGCAAAATTATAGGTCATGGACACTTTTGGACTTTGCAAATTTTGTGCAAATAACCTCTCTTATGGATGCTACACGACCCATAACACATCTGAAAACATGCCATGCATTCATTTTCACCATGCCATAAGAATTGAAGAAGATTCTAAAAACAAGAACATGTGATTATGTAATGATTACATTTGTGAATTTATGGCAAATTGATGAATCACCCAAGGAATCTTCTCACCAACCAATTAGAGCTCATTTCTGGCTCAGAATTGTCCCCTAAGATTAAACAAAATCGAGGGCTAGGGGATTGATCAAATGGAATCAAAATTCTCATCATTGCATAAGAGATACTTGCAAACTTCCTTCATGGCTAAGAAAGCAAATCAACTTCACTAAGGAAGCTCACTCCTCTGCAGCTATACTGATCCATTTGCCTATAAATACAGATGCATTCCTCATTCAAAAACACACCAAAGCAACCATATTCCTTGCTTTCTCTTTCTCTTCTCATGTTCATTGTTTTTCAAAGTTCTTTGGCAAGAAGAATCGATTTCTTCAAACCAAAGCTCATCTTTGGGAAGTGAACATTCTAACATCTCAAGGGAGGTCATTTGAGGTGATCCAAGCACCTGGATCACTTCTGTAAGTGGAGGAACTCCATTGTTGCTCTCACTTTGGAGCATTTGCAGTTGGAGGTCCATGGAGTAATTCAGGAGGTTCCGAGCCAAGCCAATCATCCAGGCACACTCCTCAGGTCATAGTGAAGCTAACCAGATGGCTGCAGCCCATCTGTAACTCAAGAATCAACACCCTCCATGTTCACTTGAAGCTGAAATCGAGGGAGGTCCATAGAACAATTCAGAAGGATTCAGGCTGCAATAAGCATTCAGTTAGCATCATTGAGTCTCAGGGAAGCTATTGAGGTCATTCATTCAAGCCCAGGTGCTCTCAATCATCCTCACGACCTCCATTTTCAGAGGTAAGTTTCTGAACTCCACCTCTTTAATTTAAGCACTCTTTGTGGTAAAGCTCGATTCTATCTTGTTCAGCATCATCAGAGGATTAAAAACCCTCTATCATCATTCATTTATTCATCTTGTGCATCATTTAATTTTAAAATTAGGGTTTATGTGTTCTTCGTGTTCATAATGAAATTCGTTAGTTACACTTAGAATAAATGAATTCTGAGCCCATAATCATGTTCCTTGTCCAAAAACGAGTGAGATTGATGTTTACATCATGCCATTTAGTTGAGAGACCAGAGAGTTAGGAATTTGAAAATCTGAAGCTCGAGGAAGAAGATGAACATGGCGCGCGTAAAATTTGAATTTCCTGGCTTATCTGAAAATATAATATATTGAGTGTATATAGTTAACAAGCTGCGCGCGCAGCTCAGTTGGTTAAGTTTTGAAATGTGATCATGAAGGGCGTGGGTTCGAACCTCTCTAGGGCCAAACCAATTTTTTAGCATCCATTTGCATTCTTTTTTTTTATACAAACTTCACACAATTAATAAACTTATCAAATTAAATCATTTTCACTTCATTTTTCACACACTTGCTATTTAATATACCTACTTTGTGAATAATCAAAAAAATCATAAAAATATTATTTATTTCATGTATTTTAATTAGGTTTAAAATAGTATGTTTTAAATGTTTTCTTAAATACTTTAAAATATATATATTCATTTTGTTTTAACCTAATTACTTTGTGAATAATTTTATGATAAAACCCTAATTATTTAGGTCTTAATTGGGTATAGATTTCATCTTTGCCTTAATTAAGTTGACTTTTGTCAATATTCAAAACTGTTTTCAATCTCTGATTAAACGGATGATTAGGGTTTTCAAACAACAAAACCTTGCATCATTCCAAATCATTTTTTTTCAAATTGCTTTTACACCAGTACTGTAAAGTACTGGGCCTCTAATAGAGTGTAAGTCCCAAAAACCTTCTCTTCTTAGCTTGTTTTCAAAAACTGTATTTTCAAAATCTTCTTTCTGTTTTTCAAAACATTCTTCTGGTATTTGAAGGGCATTATTCCCGGTGAAACTCTTCAGATACCTATGTGACCTTTGTCCATCTTCACTTCTTCTGTTTTCAAAAACCATTAACTGTTTATCATATATATTCAACTGTTATCAACAAAACAACAAAAATTACTGTTGAGGCTCTGTACATACTTCTTCAAAGGCCTCCACTCCATCCAGGTTAGGCTTTACAAGCTTTCAATTTACAGTCTTTATTTAAATTACTGTCAAATATAAACTGTGCATATATATTAGTTTAGAACTACGTTTGAGTATAAACCTTAGGACAGTTAAACTATATATATATATATTATAGGAATATGACCTAGGATTGAGAATGTCTTCCCGGTGAAGGCTCTTTCCTAATTAGAGATCTGTAGTTCAAACCCCCAAGATGAATTATTCCCGGTGAAACATCTTGGTAAAAACCTTAGAATCCAAATAATAGGACACATCCACCCAAAGAGGAATTATTCCCGGTGAAACCTCTTACCCATTTGCTTAGAGCCAAATAAGTTCAAAACTACATAGCTTTCTCTTGTGCTATAACAAGGACCCTCGATTAGCCTCCTCTTGGGCTTTGTACAAGGACCCACAAGCTTCTTAAAAGCATTTCCAGCTTCCTCTTGAGCTTGTATACAAGGACCCATCAGGTTTCTTATAAACATAGGAACAGGTCTTTAGTCACCTTTTAGCCTACCCTGGTGAGTTTCTTCCAATTTAAACCAGACTTTAAACAAGCTAAGTTTGTCTCAATTTTGCATTGAGTACACCTTTTGGAATGAGAGACATGGACAGTCTCTGTCACCCTTATCTTCATCAATCTTCCTTAGCAGAGTCTAGGATCCATGTTTATTTTTTTTCTCAGCATGAGTCAGCCTTCATCTTGGGCTTTAAACAAGAAGTCTCCATTAGATAATCTTTCTGCCATTCATTTTCAATAAACCCCTGGAAAGGGTTAGCCTCCAAAGTCAATTTAAAATCAATCCATCATTTCAATAAAATCCCTGGAAAGGGTTAGCTTCCACACATTCTTTCCTTTTTTTTAATAAAAATCCCTGGAAAGGGTTAGCCTCCAAAGTCAATCATTAAATGTCAAAAAATAAAGATTCATTTCTCTTAGGAGATAATTTCCCCAAAAGAGTCAAAACCCCTGGAAAGGGTCAGCCTCCAAAAAACATGATAAAGTCAGTCTTTTAACAGACAAATTCGTCAGCTGAGTCAAAATCCCTGGAAAGGGTTAGCTTCCAAAGAAAAACAGTCTTTTAATAAATAAAATCTCCTCGGTAGAGTCAAAACCAACAAAAACAGTTAGCCTCAACCTTGGGCTTCATACAAGGCACCCAAACAATAAAACTCCCCTGTCAAGAGTCAGCCTCAACCTTGGGCTTTGTACAAGGCAGATAATAGAGTCTCCCCAGTGAGTTCTTCATCATTCAGTAGCCACAACCTTGGGCTTTGTACAAGGCAGATAAACCATATTTTCATGTGTCAAAGATTCCTAAAACCTAGGATCTTTTCCCCATAGAGTCATCCATACTCAGTTTATTTAAGAGTCTGCCACAACCTTGGGCTTTGTACAAGGCAGAAAATAATGTTTTCCCTAGCTAGAGTTAGCCACAACCTTGGGCTTTGTACAAGGCACATAAAATAGAGTCATTCATTTAATTATCCTCAGCAGTTAGCCACAACCTTGGGCTTTGTACAAGGCACATAAATAGAGTCTCCCTAAGTAGAATCAGCCTCAATTCTGGGCTTTGTACAGAACACAAAAATATCATGTAATTAATCCCCAGTGGAGTCATCTCCCAGAGTCAATAATAATTAATTAATCAATCAAAAAGCCTCAAGCTTGGGCCTCATACAAGCCAGTTAAAATTCAAATCTTTTATACAGTAGATAGACATAGCTTATCTCTATAGAGAGATATTTTTACTACTCCACCACATTCAAACAAACATTTTCATTTCAAATTTCAATTTTAATCAAGTCTCCCATTTAGGATTTTGAAAGGCATGAGCTGGCAGTAAAACCCAGACATGTGGTAACTTTCCCTAATTTGGATGAGCATCTTTCTTTCATTTAAGAGGCATTTGACTGGTATACTTGCACATACACAAGTAAGGTCCCCCTCTTGAATGAAATGAATTCAGTTATTCTGTCACTCCTTTAAATGTTTGTGGTGGAATAGTACAAATACCTCTCTGTAGAGATAATTTCATGTCTCTTTACTGTAAACAGAGATTTAATTCCAAGCTTCAACCTTGAGCTTCAAGCAAGGCACCAAAAAACATTAATTTCCCTAGTTAGTTCCCCGAACTACATTAAGCTCTGACTTCCACTAGGGATATGTAGGCATGAGGTTCACAAGGAATCTCAGCAAGCTAATAAAATACCAAAAATAGTCAGTCTGTCTGTCTGTCTTTTCAAATCAAATCAATTCCTTCTCCTAATACAAAGGAGAAATTTTCCCAATCATTAGCAATAAACACAATCACAATGACACAGAGAAGGTTCCTGTAGAGTACTACAGATATGTAGGGTGTTTAAACACTTCCCTATGTATAACCGACCTCCCGGACTCCAGAATTTCTAGTCTAGGTGAAATCCCCACACTTAGCAAACTCCTAGGGTTTAGTTGAGATCTTTTTTCCCCTTTCCTACTCGTAGGACAAATAAGAAAGTTCGTGTGATATCGTAGGAAGAACTGAAATAAAATTCATCCCACCACGGGCGCATTCTCCTTCCAAATTTCGCGTGAAGGGTTTAGCGTGCCGTCCTCCCAAGTGAAACGGGGAGGTAAAGAAAACGACCACCACACCTGCTAATCCCAACATTCCCTAAACTTAACCGAATTCGACCACTTCAGCTCAAGTTGTTCCAAATCTTATGCATCCTCGTGGTGGCTCCACCGTGATCCTATATATCACATATGCAGTCAATGAGGTGATCAGGCTCAATGATTGAATATTATGATAGCAGCAATCGGGATAGCAACACGCACATATGAGGGAGAAGAGAATTGCTAGTGATGTTTCATGGCAGGGACAAGAATCGGCCTGCTCTGATACCAACTGGAACACCCCATACATATATGTCTAGAATAATATGTGGTGATGTTATAAATGGTACAAGAAACATACATAAGCATTAAAGACAAGAAATTAAAATCATATACAATTCAAGTTTCCAACAAAAAGGTATACAATCGGCTTGTCTTCAACAATGCACAACATAAAGATTAATCTGATGAGGTCATCCTGCCTTCTGCTCGTCCATCGTCCTTAACATGAACCATCTATCAATCCGTCTACTTCAAACCTGTTCCTGAAAAAATATTAAGAGAATTGTGGTGAGATTACTAAATCTCAGTGAGTTCCCCTATCTTATGGATTCACTCGGTTCTACAAGGTGCATGCAAACAAACGGATTCACCGAGAATCCGAGTTTTCCACACGGCCAGGTACAAATAACACACAAGTATGCAGATCTGTACCCGTGTACGAGGAATCCAGGAGCACGCTAATGCCCCTACATAAGCCACACAATCACGCCCTCAATGAGTATCCAAGTGCATCGCGTCAAGAGACTTGCACAAGCACACCGCATGATGAATTGGATAGATCCTATGTGGAAATTTATCTGTGACGAGTTAACGAAGTGACCTTGCCTATGTGGCACCACAACCCCATCAATCATCTACACGCATGTGTAAACAGCGAGTGCAAATACACCATCATGACTACACAAGCCCACCGGGAAAAAGCCTAGTGGCATTGCCTACGTGGCACCACTAGAAGTGAGTTAATCCGAAGTGATGTAGCCTACGTGGCATCACTTACCCACCATACCAAGCATGCTGATGTGAACAGCAAGTGGGGAAACGCCCTATAAGACCCCCATAAGCACATCTCAATGGTAGCTCAGGTGTGCACAACATACCGATAAAGCCAATGTGAACAGCAAGTGGGAAACGCCCTTTAAGACCCTTACAAGCACATCGCTACGGTATGAGCCTGTTGATCACAAAGCCAGGGCAGACCCGTTGATCATAAAGCCAGGGTCATACGTGATTTACACCTAGTAGTCGGGCCTGCTCTGATTCAAGCATACATTAATCACATCTTCAAGCCACACAAGCACACAACCTCCAAATGTTCAACCGGAACAATGGAAAGCATAATATGATCATAATAAATCATTTAACATAATGCATCCATCAATATTCCACATATTGAGAAACAACACATCCATGATCATATACAATATAACAATGTCAAACACAATATAAACAAGTCTCACACGACTAAGGAGGCATTCGGTTCCCTATACGGAACAAAATTGCTCTCAGGGGAAAATAGTAACATAAAACCTCACCCGACAAGGCTCACTAAGCGGGGTTCCAATATTATTAAATCAAACATTCTTGTTTGGGGACCAATTTTATTAGATAGTACATCTAACTAGCTTTCCAACGATATAAGCTTTACTCAATTCCGATACTCGAGGCGAAAGTTATAAATTTCCAAAGTTTTGCAATTTTCCCTTTTGACTCAGTGTAACGGGTTACGCCAAATGCGTAACCGGTTACGAGCACGAAAAATAGCCCAGAAATTCATTTTTAGCAATGTAACCGGTTACATAAAAACCCGTAACCGATTACACTATAGCAGAAGGTATTTTTCTACATTTTGAAGGTTCCAAACTAAATCCAACTCCAATCCAAACACCTATAACACCTCAATATCATTCCAGAAGCATACATTATCAATTATCGGTAGAATTCCACAAGGATACAAACATTTTATCAACATGCAACACAACTTTATCATCAAAACCTCAATTCCACAATTTCATATATTTCCCCCAAAACCCCAAGTTTCTATCTATTGAAACTCACCTTAATCAAGAGAGGATTCGGAGATCGAGAGATGAAGATGATGTTGTTCCACACTCTTGATTCTTGTTCTTCCTCCAAGATTGTTGAAACTATGCACATGCATGATGATGGCGAAGCTTGAGTCCATCTTCCTCCTCTTCTTTTCCATTCACGATTCTTTTTCTTTCTATCTACAAAAATGAGTTTTTGTTCCAACTAAGAAAATGGTCTTAGCCAAACAAACTCTTAAATTACTCATTCAAATGGAAATTCCCATTTCACCCTTCAACTATTCAATAATTGTCAAATTGCCATTTAGTTCAATTCTAACCAATTCTCAAAAAGTTTACTAATTACCATTAACCAAATTAATTGATAATTACTGGTGTCGGAGAATCGAGGTATTACAGTCTGCCTCCTTGTGTTATTCCCAGAACCATAATAAGAATGGATGATATCGGTTTAAATGTTGAAACATCATCTCAGTTGTTTTATGATCACACAATAAAGTATGTTTTGGAAGATAAAGTTAAGGTCAAGACACTGGCATAAAAGTGGAATGGTTTGGCTGTCATGACTGGATGTCATGTAGAAGATTCGAAGAGTACCACAGGTGTGAAGAAGAAGCATGTCAGGTGAAAGTCTTACCTTGTGTGAGAAGGTAATCCTATCTTGTTAATTAATAAGTACTCAGATATGAAACTAAGTATTTATTAGGATTCTGCATGAAAGTTGACTATAAATACTTTGATGGGATTTGAGTGTTTATCTGATGGGTGAGTGCAGATCTAATTTCTGGTGGAGAGTATATTTCCCTCTATGATATTCTGTTGTGTGGTTCTACTGAAGATGAGATCTATTGGGATCCTGTTGTGTATATTGGGTGGTTAGTAAAGGGGATGTATGGAGATAAGGGCCTTGATGATGATTCCAGAACCAAAGCTGAGAGGTTATGTGGTAAAGGTGTTGATATCCCATATGATGTTTTAACATTATTATTGATAATAGTATGTGGAATAGACTAGGGACCATGAGTCTTAATATTCAAACACCATGTTCAGAAGTGGCAGTCCTATATATGGGTTAGAATGAGAAGATTCTTATTTTAGAGTAGTATGCTCAGGCAAGGCATATCTACTATGATGTTTTGAAGACTTCACTAGTATCAGCAACTACTAGTGAATGTAAAGAGCATAAGGTTGATTTTATAAGCATATTATTTTGGGAGAGTCTAAATCTTAGTAAAGTTGTTAAGCACACTAAGAAATGACTGGAGGTTGGTTTCTGACTATGTATGTATGATTTCTTGCCTATTCTAAAGGTCATGATACAGAGTGCGGATTTGCAAGGATATGAATCAGATGTGTCCTTGTTAGAGACTCTATTGAGGGAGTCGGTACAGAAGGTATGTATAAAGATGATCTTTCACTATTAAAGAATGAAGACTTTCATATGCCCTCTAGTAATGCTCAAGCTTTCATCTTTAGTTGGAGTATTGGTTACATGACAAGAAGAGTCATGTAAGATTGTTGCTCCAATGGTACATGTATTGCCTAACCAAAGTACTGTTCAAATTTGTGACGATTCTTTAAGGGAATAATGTCAAACAACAAGTTGTGACATTATGAAGTTATTGGTATTTTTTACAAGACATGGTTGATCCTAGCCAGGTGAAGCTAGTAGTGTCTATTGTAAGAGACAAGTTTGATTGTACCTGTAAGAAGTTACTCTTCTGCAGTGGTTGAAAGGACCGAGTTTTTTTTTTGGTATTCCACTTGTGGTGTATTGATATCTTGGTGGGTGCTCCTAAGAATAGTAGAAAGGAGTATGTCGAAGGCTGTGTTGACAAAGCATGGTGAGGCAATGTCTGACGGGATGCCAGGACATGTTTGAGGATTCATTTCTCTTGAGACTAGCAAGGAAATGTTTTGGAAGATAAGATAAGTGCACAGTCATAAGGACATGGATGTGACTGCGCATGGGCTATTATTGGTAATTGAGTTCTTTCAGAAGAATTAGTCGTCAGCCAGAAAAGGCAATCAATGGTAGTCTTGGAAAGGAATGTTTGAATTCGGGTATTTTCCTAAAATACCAATTTGTGTTGACTGAGACCAAAACCATTGTTAGTTCCTATGCCTCCAGGTGTGTGTTTGTATATATATATATATATATATATATATATATATATATATATATATATATATATATATATATATTGATTAGTGCGTAACCAACAAATAGGTCATTTGGTCGGTGTCATACCCCAAAATTTGCCCTATCGCTATTACATTTTATTAACATGGACGTAGTACAAATTCTACAAGGGGTGTATATCAAACTAGTGGGCTTGACATCTTGATTGGCAAGCCCATTTCAAAAGAGTAACCATTCTCTAAATTGTCCAATTCAAAAGATAGGAGTATACATTAAGTAAAAGTGTGTATTTAATTGGGCTTATTATTCATAAGAATATGAGGCCCAATTTTTGGATTCAAAATTATTTTTAAACTTGGATTTTATAAACTTACTCGGTTTATCTACAATATTTTGGATCTTTGTAATTATTTATTTCTATCAAAAGTATAATAGTTTACTCTTAAACTATAATAGTTTACTCTTAAACTATTTATATTTTAATAAATAGAAAATATCTGTCTATGCTTCATACACTTTCAATTGGCTTTTTATTACAAATAAATAACATAGCACAATTGGTAAGGAAGCAAGACTTGCAAATAAGAATTCGCGGGTTCGAATCCCCTAAAAAAGGGTATCATGGGCATTGTTGTCTCGATCTAACAATGGTCGGCTCCCCTAAAAAAGGGATAACTTTTAGGTTTGAGATTTTGGTTTTTTTCTTTAAAAATATTATTTTATTTTATTGGACTTATTTGATAAGCATATTATTTTGGGAGAGTCTAAATCTTAGTAAAGCTGTTAAGCACACTAAGAAATGGCTGGAGGTTGGTTTCTGACTATGTATGTATGATTTCTTGCCTATTTTAAAGGTCATGATACAGAGTGCGGATTTGCAAGGATATGAATCAGATGTGTCCTTGTTAGAGACTCTACTGATAGAGTCGGTACAGAAGGTATGTATAAAGATGATCTTTCACTATGAAAGAATGAAGACTTTCATATGCCCTCTAGTAATGCTCAAGCTTTCATCTTCAGTTGGAGTATTGGTTACATGACAAGAAGAGTCATGTAAGATTGTTACTCCAATGGTACATGTATTGCCTAACCAAAGTACTGTTCAAATTTGTGACGATTCTATAAGGGAATAATGTCAAACAACAAGTTGTGACATTATGAAGTTATTGGTATTTTTTACAAGACATGGTTGATCCTAGCCAGGTGAAGCTAGTAGTGTCTATTGTAAGAGACAAGTTTGATTGTGTCTGTAAGAAGTTACTCTTCTGCAGTGGTTGAGAGGACCGAGTTTTTTTTTTTTGGTATTCCACTTGTGGTGTATTGATATCTTGGTCGGTGCTCGTAAGAATAGTAGAAAGGAGTATGTCGGAGGCTGTGTTGACAAAGCATGGTGAGGCAATGTCTGACGGGATGCCAGGACATGTTTGAGGATTCATTTCTCTTGAGACTAGCAAGGAAATGTTTTGGAAGATAAGATAAGTGCACAGTCATAAGGACATGGATGTGACTGCGCATGGGCTATTATTGGTAATTGAGTTCTTTCAGAAGAATTAGTCGTCAGCCAGAAAAGGCAATCAATGGTAGTCTTGGAAAGGAAAGTTTGAATTCGGGTATTTTCCTAAAATACCAATTTGTGTTGACTGAGACCAAAACCATTGTTAGTTCCTATGCGTCCAGGTGTGTGTTTGTATATATATATATATATATATATATATATATATATATATATATATATATATATATAATTGATTAGTGCGTAACCAACAAATAGGTCATTTGGTCGGTGTCATACCCCAAAATTTGCCCTATCGCTATTACATTTTATTAACAGGGACGTAGTACAAATTCTACAAGGGGTGTATATCAAACTAGTGGGCTTGACATCTTGATTGGCAAGCCCATTTCAAAAGAGTAACCATTCTCTTAATTGTCCAATTCAAAAGATAGGAGTATACATTAAGTAAAAGTGTGTATTTAATTGGGCTTATTATTCATAAGAATATGAGGCCCAATTTTTGGATTCAAAATTATTTTTAAACTTGGGTTTTATAAACTTACTCGGTTTATCTACAATATTTTGGATTTTTGTAATTATTTATTTCTATCAAAAGTATAATAGTTTACTCATAAACTATAATAGTTTACTCTTAAACTATTTATATTTTAATAAATAGAAATCATCTGTCTATGCTTCATACACTTTCAATTGGCTTTTTATTACAAATAAATAACATAGCACAATTGGTAAGGAAGCAAGACTTTCAAATAAGAAGTCGCGGGTTCGAATCCCCTAAAAAAGGGTTTCATGGGCATTTTTGTCTCGATCTAACAATGACCGGCTCCTCTAAAGAAGGGATAACTTTTAGGTTTGAGATTTTGGTTTTTTTCTTTAAAAATATTATTTTATTTTATTGGACTTATTTGATAAGCATATTATTTTGGGAGAGTCTAAATCTTAGTAAAGCTGTTAAGCACACTAAGAAATGGCTGGAGGTTGGTTTCTGACTATGTATGTATGATTTCTTGCCTATTCTAAAGGTCATGATACAGAGTGCGGATTTGCAAGGATATGAATCAGATGTGTCCTTGTTAGAGACTCTACTGAGGGAGTCGGTACAGAAGGTATGTATAAAGATGATCTTTCACTATGAAAGAATGAAGACTTTCATATGCCCTCTAGTAATGCTCAAGCTTTCATCTTCAGTTGGAGTATTGGTTACATGACAAGAGGAGTCATGTAAGATTGTTGCTCCAATGGTACATGTATTGCCTAACCAAAGTACTGTTCAAATTTGTGACGATTCTATAAGGGAATAATGTCAGACAACAAGTTGTGACATTATGAAGTTATTGGTATTTTTTACAAGACATGGTTGATCCTAGCCAGGTGAAGCTAGTAGTGTCTATTGTAAGAGACAAGTTTGATTGTGTCTGTAAGAAGTTACTCTTCTGCAGTGGTTGAGAGGACCGAGTTTTTTTTTTGGTATTCCACTTGTGGTGTATTGATATCTTGGTCGGTGCTCCTAAGAATAGTAGAAAGGAGTATGTCGAAGGCTGTGTTGACAAAGCATGGTGAGGCAATGTCTGACGGGATGCCAGGACATGTTTGAGGATTCATTTCTCTTGAGACTAGCAAGGAAATGTTTTGGAAGATAAGATAAGTGCACAGTCATAAGGACATGGATGTGACTGCGCATGGGCTATTATTGGTAATTGAGTTCTTTCAGAAGAATTAGTCGTCAGCCAGAAAAGGCAATCAATGGTAGTCTTGGAAAGGAATGTTTGAATTCGGGTATTTTCCTAAAATACCAATTTGTGTTGACTGAGACCAAAACCATTGTTAGTTCCTATGCGTCCAGGTGTGTGTTTGTATATATATATATATATATATATATATATATATATATATATATATATATATATATAATTGATTAGTGCGTAACCAACAAATAGGTCATTTGGTCGGTGTCATACCCCAAAATTTGCCCTATCGCTATTACATTTTATTAACAGGGACGTAGTACAAATTCTACAAGGGGTGTATATCAAACTAGTGGGCTTGACATCTTGATTGGCAAGCCCATTTCAAAAGAGTAACCATTCTCTTAATTGTCCAATTCAAAAGATAGGAGTATACATTAAGTAAAAGTGTGTATTTAATTGGGCTTATTATTCATAAGAATATGAGGCCCAATTTTTGGATTCAAAATTATTTTTAAACTTGGGTTTTATAAACTTACTCGGTTTATCTACAATATTTTGGATTTTTGTAATTATTTATTTCTATCAAAAGTATAATAGTTTACTCATAAACTATAATAGTTTACTCTTAAACTATTTATATTTTAATAAATAGAAATCATCTGTCTATGCTTCATACACTTTCAATTGGCTTTTTATTACAAATAAATAACATAGCACAATTGGTAAGGAAGCAAGACTTTCAAATAAGAAGTCGCGGGTTCGAATCCCCTAAAAAAGGGTTTCATGGGCATTTTTGTCTCGATCTAACAATGACCGGCTCCTCTAAAGAAGGGATAACTTTTAGGTTTGAGATTTTGGTTTTTTTCTTTAAAAATATTATTTTATTTTATTGGACTTATTTGATAAGCATATTATTTTGGGAGAGTCTAAATCTTAGTAAAGCTGTTAAGCACACTAAGAAATGGCTGGAGGTTGGTTTCTGACTATGTATGTATGATTTCTTGCCTATTCTAAAGGTCATGATACAGAGTGCGGATTTGCAAGGATATGAATCAGATGTGTCCTTGTTAGAGACTCTACTGAGGGAGTCGGTACAGAAGGTATGTATAAAGATGATCTTTCACTATGAAAGAATGAAGACTTTCATATGCCCTCTAGTAATGCTCAAGCTTTCATCTTCAGTTGGAGTATTGGTTACATGACAAGAAGAGTCATGTAAGATTGTTGCTCCAATGGTACATGTATTGCCTAACCAAAGTACTGTTCAAATTTGTGACGATTCTATAAGGGAATAATGTCAGACAACAAGTTGTGACATTATGAAGTTATTGGTATTTTTTACAAGACATGGTTGATCCTAGCCAGGTGAAGCTAGTAGTGTCTATTGTAAGAGACAAGTTTGATTGTGTCTGTAAGAAGTTACTCTTCTGCAGTGGTTGAGAGGACCGAGTTTTTTTTTTTTGGTATTCCACTTGTGGTGTATTGATATCTTGGTCGGTGCTCCTAAGAATAGTAGAAAGGAGTATGTCGAAGGCTGTGTTGACAAAGCATGGTGAGGCAATGTCTGACGGGATGCCAGGACATGTTTGAGGATTCATTTCTCTTGAGACTAGCAAGGAAATGTTTTGGAAGATAAGATAAGTGCACAGTCATAAGGACATGGATGTGACTGCGCATGGGCTATTATTGGTAATTGAGTTCTTTCAGAAGAATTAGTCGTCAGCCAGAAAAGGCAATCAATGGTAGTCTTGGAAAGGAATGTTTGAATTCGGGTATTTTCCTAAAATACCAATTTGTGTTGACTGAGACCAAAACCATTGTTAGTTCCTATGCGTCCAGGTGTGTGTTTGTATATATATATATATATATATATATATATATATATATATATATATATATATATATATATATATATATATATATATATATATATATATATATATATATATATATATATATATATAAATGATTAGTGCGTAACCAACAAATAGGTCATTTGGTCGGTGTCATACCCCAAAATTTGCCCTATCGCTATTACATTTTATTAACAGGGACGTAGTACAAATTCTACAAGGGGTGTATATCAAACTAGTGGGCTTGACATCTTGATTGGCAAGCCCATTTCAAAAGAGTAACCATTCTCTTAATTGTCCAATTCAAAAGATAGGAGTATACATTAAGTAAAAGTGTGTATTTAATTGGGCTTATTATTCATAAGAATATGAGGCCCAATTTTTGGATTCAAAATTATTTTTAAACTTGGGTTTTATAAACTTACTCGGTTTATCTACAATATTTTGGATTTTTGTAATTATTTATTTCTATCAAAAGTATAATAGTTTACTCATAAACTATAATAGTTTACTCTTAAACTATTTATATTTTAATAAATAGAAATCATCTGTCTATGCTTCATACACTTTCAATTGGCTTTTTATTACAAATAAATAACATAGCACAATTGGTAAGGAAGCAAGACTTTCAAATAAGAAGTCGCGGGTTCGAATCCCCTAAAAAAGGGTTTCATGGGCATTTTTGTCTCGATCTAACAATGACCGGCTCCTCTAAAGAAGGGATAACTTTTAGGTTTGAGATTTTGGTTTTTTTCTTTAAAAATATTATTTTATTTTATTGGACTTATTTGATAAGCATATTATTTTGGGAGAGTCTAAATCTTAGTAAAGCTGTTAAGCACACTAAGAAATGGCTGGAGGTTGGTTTCTGACTATGTATGTATGATTTCTTGCCTATTCTAAAGGTCATGATACAGAGTGCGGATTTGCAAGGATATGAATCAGATGTGTCCTTGTTAGAGACTCTACTGAGGGAGTCGGTACAGAAGGTATGTATAAAGATGATCTTTCACTATGAAAGAATGAAGACTTTCATATGCCCTCTAGTAATGCTCAAGCTTTCATCTTCAGTTGGAGTATTGGTTACATGACAAGAAGAGTCATGTAAGATTGTTGCTCCAATGGTACATGTATTGCCTAACCAAAGTACTGTTCAAATTTGTGACGATTCTATAAGGGAATAATGTCAGACAACAAGTTGTGACATTATGAAGTTATTGGTATTTTTTACAAGACATGGTTGATCCTAGCCAGGTGAAGCTAGTAGTGTCTATTGTAAGAGACAAGTTTGATTGTGTCTGTAAGAAGTTACTCTTCTGCAGTGGTTGAGAGGACCGAGTTTTTTTTTTTTGGTATTCCACTTGTGGTGTATTGATATCTTGGTCGGTGCTCCTAAGAATAGTAGAAAGGAGTATGTCGAAGGCTGTGTTGACAAAGCATGGTGAGGCAATGTCTGACGGGATGCCATGACATGTTTGAGGATTCATTTCTCTTGAGACTAGCAAGGAAATGTTTTGGAAGATAAGATAAGTGCACAGTCATAAGGACATGGATGTGACTGCGCATGGGCTATTATTGGTAATTGAGTTCTTTCAGAAGAATTAGTCGTCAGCCAGAAAAGGCAATCAATGGTAGTCTTGGAAAGGAATGTTTGAATTCGGGTATTTTCCTAAAATACCAATTTGTGTTGACTGAGACCAAAACCATTGTTAGTTCCTATGCGTCCAGGTGTGTGTTTGTATATATATATATATATATATATATATATATATATATATATATATATATATATATATAATTGATTAGTGCGTAACCAACAAATAGGTCATTTGGTCGGTGTCATACCCCAAAATTTGCCCTATCGCTATTACATTTTATTAACAGGGACGTAGTACAAATTCTACAAGGGGTGTATATCAAACTAGTGGGCTTGACATCTTGATTGGCAAGCCCATTTCAAAAGAGTAACCATTCTCTAAATTGTCCAATTCAAAAGATAGGAGTATACATTAAGTAAAAGTGTGTATTTAATTGGGCTTATTATTCATAAGAATATGAGGCCCAATTTTTGGATTCAAAATTATTTTTAAACTTGGGTTTTATAAACTTACTCGGTTTATCTACAATATTTTGGATTTTTGTAATTATTTATTTCTATCAAAAGTATAATAGTTTACTCATAAACTATAATAGTTTACTCTTAAACTATTTATATTTTAATAAATAGAAATCATCTGTCTATGCTTCATACACTTTCAATTGGCTTTTTATTACAAATAAATAACATAGCACAATTGGTAAGGAAGCAAGACTTTCAAATAAGAAGTCGCGGGTTCGAATCCCCTAAAAAAGGGTTTCATGGGCATTTTTGTCTCGATCTAACAATGACCGGCTCCTCTAAAGAAGGGATAACTTTTAGGTTTGAGATTTTGGTTTTTTTCTTTAAAAATATTATTTTATTTTATTGGACTTATTTGATAAGCATATTATTTTGGGAGAGTCTAAATCTTAGTAAAGCTGTTAAGCACACTAAGAAATGGCTGGAGGTTGGTTTCTGACTATGTATGTATGATTTCTTGCCTATTCTAAAGGTCATGATACAGAGTGCGGATTTGCAAGGATATGAATCAGATGTGTCCTTGTTAGAGACTCTACTGAGGGAGTCGGTACAGAAGGTATGTATAAAGATGATCTTTCACTATGAAAGAATGAAGACTTTCATATGCCCTCTAGTAATGCTCAAGCTTTCATCTTCAGTTGGAGTATTGGTTACATGACAAGAAGAGTCATGTAAGATTGTTGCTCCAATGGTACATGTATTGCCTAACCAAAGTACTGTTCAAATTTGTGACGATTCTATAAGGGAATAATGTCAGACAACAAGTTGTGACATTATGAAGTTATTGGTATTTTTTACAAGACATGGTTGATCCTAGCCAGGTGAAGCTAGTAGTGTCTATTGTAAGAGACAAGTTTGATTGTGTCTGTAAGAAGTTACTCTTCTGCAGTGGTTGAGAGGACCGAGTTTTTTTTTTTTGGTATTCCACTTGTGGTGTATTGATATCTTGGTCGGTGCTCCTAAGAATAGTAGAAAGGAGTATGTCGAAGGCTGTGTTGACAAAGCATGGTGAGGCAATGTCTGACGGGATGCCAGGACATGTTTGAGGATTCATTTCTCTTGAGACTAGCAAGGAAATGTTTTGGAAGATAAGATAAGTGCACAGTCATAAGGACATGGATGTGACTGCGCATGGGCTATTATTGGTAATTGAGTTCTTTCAGAAGAATTAGTCGTCAGCCAGAAAAGGCAATCAATGGTAGTCTTGGAAAGGAATGTTTGAATTCGGGTATTTTCCTAAAATACCAATTTGTGTTGACTGAGACCAAAACCATTGTTAGTTCCTATGCGTCCAGGTGTGTGTTTGTATATATATATATATATATATATATATATATATATATATATATATATATAATTGATTAGTGCGTAACCAACAAATAGGTCATTTGGTCGGTGTCATACCCCAAAATTTGCCCTATCGCTATTACATTTTATTAACAGGGACGTAGTACAAATTCTACAAGGGGTGTATATCAAACTAGTGGGCTTGACATCTTGATTGGCAAGCCCATTTCAAAAGAGTAACCATTCTCTAAATTGTCCAATTCAAAAGATAGGAGTATACATTAAGTAAAAGTGTGTATTTAATTGGGCTTATTATTCATAAGAATATGAGGCCCAATTTTTGGATTCAAAATTATTTTTAAACTTGGGTTTTATAAACTTACTCGGTTTATCTACAATATTTTGGATTTTTGTAATTATTTATTTCTATCAAAAGTATAATAGTTTACTCATAAACTATAATAGTTTACTCTTAAACTATTTATATTTTAATAAATAGAAATCATCTGTCTATGCTTCATACACTTTCAATTGGCTTTTTATTACAAATAAATAACATAGCACAATTGGTAAGGAAGCAAGACTTTCAAATAAGAAGTCGCGGGTTCGAATCCCCTAAAAAAGGGTTTCATGGGCATTTTTGTCTCGATCTAACAATGACCGGCTCCTCTAAAGAAGGGATAACTTTTAGGTTTGAGATTTTGGTTTTTTTCTTTAAAAATATTATTTTATTTTATTGGACTTATTTGATAAGCATATTATTTTGGGAGAGTCTAAATCTTAGTAAAGCTGTTAAGCACACTAAGAAATGGCTGGAGGTTGGTTTCTGACTATGTATGTATGATTTCTTGCCTATTCTAAAGGTCATGATACAGAGTGCGGATTTGCAAGGATATGAATCAGATGTGTCCTTGTTAGAGACTCTACTGAGGGAGTCGGTACAGAAGGTATGTATAAAGATGATCTTTCACTATGAAAGAATGAAGACTTTCATATGCCCTCTAGTAATGCTCAAGCTTTCATCTTCAGTTGGAGTATTGGTTACATGACAAGAAGAGTCATGTAAGATTGTTGCTCCAATGGTACATGTATTGCCTAACCAAAGTACTGTTCAAATTTGTGACGATTCTATAAGGGAATAATGTCAGACAACAAGTTGTGACATTATGAAGTTATTGGTATTTTTTACAAGACATGGTTGATCCTAGCCAGGTGAAGCTAGTAGTGTCTATTGTAAGAGACAAGTTTGATTGTGTCTGTAAGAAGTTACTCTTCTGCAGTGGTTGAGAGGACCGAGTTTTTTTTTTTTGGTATTCCACTTGTGGTGTATTGATATCTTGGTCGGTGCTCCTAAGAATAGTAGAAAGGAGTATGTCGAAGGCTGTGTTGACAAAGCATGGTGAGGCAATGTCTGACGGGATGCCAGGACATGTTTGAGGATTCATTTCTCTTGAGACTAGCAAGGAAATGTTTTGGAAGATAAGATAAGTGCACAGTCATAAGGACATGGATGTGACTGCGCATGGGCTATTATTGGTAATTGAGTTCTTTCAGAAGAATTAGTCGTCAGCCAGAAAAGGCAATCAATGGTAGTCTTGGAAAGGAATGTTTGAATTCGGGTATTTTCCTAAAATACCAATTTGTGTTGACTGAGACCAAAACCATTGTTAGTTCCTATGCGTCCAGGTGTGTGTTTGTATATATATATATATATATATATATATATATATATATATATATATATATATATATATATATGATTAGTGCGTAACCAACAAATAGGTCATTTGGTCGGTGTCATACCCCAAAATTTGCCCTATCGCTATTACATTTTATTAACAGGGACGTAGTACAAATTCTACAAGGGGTGTATATCAAACTAGTGGGCTTGACATCTTGATTGGCAAGCCCATTTCAAAAGAGTAACCATTCTCTAAATTGTCCAATTCAAAAGATAGGAGTATACATTAAGTAAAAGTGTGTATTTAATTGGGCTTATTATTCATAAGAATATGAGGCCCAATTTTTGGATTCAAAATTATTTTTAAACTTGGGTTTTATAAACTTACTCGGTTTATCTACAATATTTTGGATTTTTGTAATTATTTATTTCTATCAAAAGTATAATAGTTTACTCATAAACTATAATAGTTTACTCTTAAACTATTTATATTTTAATAAATAGAAATCATCTGTCTATGCTTCATACACTTTCAATTGGCTTTTTATTACAAATAAATAACATAGCACAATTGGTAAGGAAGCAAGACTTTCAAATAAGAAGTCGCGGGTTCGAATCCCCTAAAAAAGGGTTTCATGGGCATTTTTGTCTCGATCTAACAATGACCGGCTCCTCTAAAGAAGGGATAACTTTTAGGTTTGAGATTTTGGTTTTTTTCTTTAAAAATATTATTTTATTTTATTGGACTTATTTGATAAGCATATTATTTTGGGAGAGTCTAAATCTTAGTAAAGCTGTTAAGCACACTAAGAAATGGCTGGAGGTTGGTTTCTGACTATGTATGTATGATTTCTTGCCTATTCTAAAGGTCATGATACAGAGTGCGGATTTGCAAGGATATGAATCAGATGTGTCCTTGTTAGAGACTCTACTGAGGGAGTCGGTACAGAAGGTATGTATAAAGATGATCTTTCACTATGAAAGAATGAAGACTTTCATATGCCCTCTAGTAATGCTCAAGCTTTCATCTTCAGTTGGAGTATTGGTTACATGACAAGAAGAGTCATGTAAGATTGTTGCTCCAATGGTACATGTATTGCCTAACCAAAGTACTGTTCAAATTTGTGACGATTCTATAAGGGAATAATGTCAGACAACAAGTTGTGACATTATGAAGTTATTGGTATTTTTTACAAGACATGGTTGATCCTAGCCAGGTGAAGCTAGTAGTGTCTATTGTAAGAGACAAGTTTGATTGTGTCTGTAAGAAGTTACTCTTCTGCAGTGGTTGAGAGGACCGAGTTTTTTTTTTTTGGTATTCCACTTGTGGTGTATTGATATCTTGGTCGGTGCTCCTAAGAATAGTAGAAAGGAGTATGTCGAAGGCTGTGTTGACAAAGCATGGTGAGGCAATGTCTGACGGGATGCCATGACATGTTTGAGGATTCATTTCTCTTGAGACTAGCAAGGAAATGTTTTGGAAGATAAGATAAGTGCACAGTCATAAGGACATGGATGTGACTGCGCATGGGCTATTATTGGTAATTGAGTTCTTTCAGAAGAATTAGTCGTCAGCCAGAAAAGGCAATCAATGGTAGTCTTGGAAAGGAATGTTTGAATTCGGGTATTTTCCTAAAATACCAATTTGTGTTGACTGAGACCAAAACCATTGTTAGTTCCTATGCGTCCAGGTGTGTGTTTGTATGTATATATATATATATATATATATATATATATATATATATATATATATATATATATATATATATATATATATATATATATATATAATTGATTAGTGCGTAACCAACAAATAGGTCATTTGGTCGGTGTCATACCCCAAAATTTGCCCTATCGCTATTACATTTTATTAACAGGGACGTAGTACAAATTCTACAAGGGGTGTATATCAAACTAGTGGGCTTGACATCTTGATTGGCAAGCCCATTTCAAAAGAGTAACCATTCTCTAAATTGTCCAATTCAAAAGATAGGAGTATACATTAAGTAAAAGTGTGTATTTAATTGGGCTTATTATTCATAAGAATATGAGGCCCAATTTTTGGATTCAAAATTATTTTTAAACTTGGGTTTTATAAACTTACTCGGTTTATCTACAATATTTTGGATTTTTGTAATTATTTATTTCTATCAAAAGTATAATAGTTTACTCATAAACTATAATAGTTTACTCTTAAACTATTTATATTTTAATAAATAGAAATCATCTGTCTATGCTTCATACACTTTCAATTGGCTTTTTATTACAAATAAATAACATAGCACAATTGGTAAGGAAGCAAGACTTTCAAATAAGAAGTCGCGGGTTCGAATCCCCTAAAAAAGGGTTTCATGGGCATTTTTGTCTCGATCTAACAATGACCGGCTCCTCTAAAGAAGGGATAACTTTTAGGTTTGAGATTTTGGTTTTTTTCTTTAAAAATATTATTTTATTTTATTGGACTTATTTGATAAGCATATTATTTTGGGAGAGTCTAAATCTTAGTAAAGCTGTTAAGCACACTAAGAAATGGCTGGAGGTTGGTTTCTGACTATGTATGTATGATTTCTTGCCTATTCTAAAGGTCATGATACAGAGTGCGGATTTGCAAGGATATGAATCAGATGTGTCCTTGTTAGAGACTCTACTGAGGGAGTCGGTACAGAAGGTATGTATAAAGATGATCTTTCACTATGAAAGAATGAAGACTTTCATATGCCCTCTAGTAATGCTCAAGCTTTCATCTTCAGTTGGAGTATTGGTTACATGACAAGAAGAGTCATGTAAGATTGTTGCTCCAATGGTACATGTATTGCCTAACCAAAGTACTGTTCAAATTTGTGACGATTCTATAAGGGAATAATGTCAGACAACAAGTTGTGACATTATGAAGTTATTGGTATTTTTTACAAGACATGGTTGATCCTAGCCAGGTGAAGCTAGTAGTGTCTATTGTAAGAGACAAGTTTGATTGTGTCTGTAAGAAGTTACTCTTCTGCAGTGGTTGAGAGGACCGAGTTTTTTTTTTTTGGTATTCCACTTGTGGTGTATTGATATCTTGGTCGGTGCTCCTAAGAATAGTAGAAAGGAGTATGTCGAAGGCTGTGTTGACAAAGCATGGTGAGGCAATGTCTGACGGGATGCCAGGACATGTTTGAGGATTCATTTCTCTTGAGACTAGCAAGGAAATGTTTTGGAAGATAAGATAAGTGCACAGTCATAAGGACATGGATGTGACTGCGCATGGGCTATTATTGGTAATTGAGTTCTTTCAGAAGAATTAGTCGTCAGCTAGAAAAGGCAATCAATGGTAGTCTTGGAAAGGAATGTTTGAATTCGGGTATTTTCCTAAAATACCAATTTGTGTTGACTGAGACCAAAACCATTGTTAGTTCCTATGCGTCCAGGTGTGTGTTTGTATATATATATATACCAACAAATAGGTCATTTGGTCGGTGTCATACCCCAAAATTTGCCCTATCGCTATTACATTTTATTAACAGGGACGTAGTACAAATTCTACAAGGGGTGTATATCAAACTAGTGGGCTTGACATCTTGATTGGCAAGCCCATTTCAAAAGAGTAACCATTCTCTAAATTGTCCAATTCAAAAGATAGGAGTATACATTAAGTAAAAGTGTGTATTTAATTGGGCTTATTATTCATAAGAATATGAGGCCCAATTTTAGGATTCAAAATTATTTTTAAACTTGGGTTTTATAAACTTACTCGGTTTATCTACAATATTTTGGATTTTTGTAATTATTTATTTCTATCAAAAGTATAATAGTTTACTCTTAAACTATAATAGTTTACTCTTAAACTATTTATATTTTAATAAATAGAAAATATCTGTCTATGCTTCATACACTTTCAATTGGCTTTTTATTACAAATAAATAACATAGCACAATTGGTAAGGAAGCAAGACTTTCAAATAAGAAGTCGCGGGTTCGAATCCCCTAAAAAAGGGTTTCATGGGCATTTTTGTCTCGATCTAACAATGACCGGCTCCTCTAAAGAAGGGATAACTTTTAGGTTTGAGATTTTGGTTTTTTTCTTTAAAAATATTATTTTATTTTATTGGACTTATTTGATAAGCATATTATTTTGGGAGAGTCTAAATCTTAGTAAAGCTGTTAAGCACACTAAGAAATGGCTGGAGGTTGGTTTCTGACTATGTATGTATGATTTCTTGCCTATTCTAAAGGTCATGATACAGAGTGCGGATTTGCAAGGATATGAATCAGATGTGTCCTTGTTAGAGACTCTACTGAGGGAGTCGGTACAGAAGGTATGTATAAAGATGATCTTTCACTATGAAAGAATGAAGACTTTCATATGCCCTCTAGTAATGCTCAAGCTTTCATCTTCAGTTGGAGTATTGGTTACATGGCAAGAAGAGTCATGTAAGATTGTTGCTCCAATGGTACATGTATTGCCTAACCAAAGTACTGTTCAAATTTGTGACGATTCTATAAGGGAATAATGTCAGACAACAAGTTGTGACATTATGAAGTTATTGGTATTTTTTACAAGACATGGTTGATCCTAGCCAGGTGAAGCTAGTAGTGTCTATTGTAAGAGACAAGTTTGATTGTGTCTGTAAGAAGTTACTCTTCTGCAGTGGTTGAGAGGACCGAGTTTTTTTTTTTTGGTATTCCACTTGTGGTGTATTGATATCTTGGTCGGTGCTCCTAAGAATAGTAGAAAGGAGTATGTCGAAGGCTGTGTTTACAAAGCATGGTGAGGCAATGTCTGACGGGATGCCAGGACATGTTTGAGGATTCATTTCTCTTGAGACTAGCAAGGAAATGTTTTGGAAGATAAGATAAGTGCACAGTCATAAGGACATGGATGTGACTGCGCATGGGCTATTATTGGTAATTGAGTTCTTTCAGAAGAATTAGTCGTCAGCCAGAAATAGCAATCAATGGTAGTCTTGGAAAGGAATGTTTGAATTCGGGTATTTTCCTAAAATACCAATTTGTGTTGACTGAGACCAAAACCATTGTTAGTTCCTATGCCTCCAGGTGTGTGTTTGTATATATATATAAATATATATATATATATATATATATATATATATATATATATATATATATATATATATATATAATTGATTAGTGCGTAACCAACAAATAGGTCATTTGGTCGGTGTCATACCCCAAAATTTGCCCTATCGCTATTTCATTTTATTAACAGGGACGTAGTACAAATTCTACAAGGGGTGTATATCAAACTAGTGGGCTTGACATCTTGATTGGCAAGCCCATTTCAAAAGAGTAACCATTCTCTAAATTGTCCAATTCAAAAGATAGGAGTATACATTAAGTAAAAGTGTGTATTTAATTGGGCTTATTATTCATAAGAATATGAGGCCCAATTTTAGGATTCAAAATTATTTTTAAACTTGGGTTTTATAAACTTACTCGGTTTATCTACAATATTTTGGATTTTTGTAATTATTTGTTTCTATCGAAAATATAATTGTTTACTCTTAAACTATTTATATTTTAATAAATAGAAAATATCTGTCTATGCTTCATACACTTTCAATTGACTTTTTATTACAAATAAATAACATAGGATAATCGGTAAGGAAGCAAGACTTGCAAATAAGAAGTCGCGGGTTTGAACCCCCTAAAAAAAGGTTTCATGGGCATTGTTGTCTCGATCTAACAATAACCGGCTCCCCTAAAAAAGGGATAACATTTAGGTTTGAGATTTTGGTTTTTTTCTTTAAAAATATTATTTTATATTTTATTGGACTATATACACGTTAATATATTTTTTTGTAAACAATATATATTATAAAGGAACATTTCAACGTAATTCAATAAAGATGTTCATTATACGTTTACGTAAACAATATATATTATAAAGGAACATTTTTATATAATCCATTAAAAATAATATATATTCTCAGCCGTACAAAGACAATATATATACGTTTACGTTTACCTTCATTGTGTATTGTTCATGTGGTCCGATGACAATATATTCTCAGCCGTTTTAAAATATATTATATATGTTATACTGTTTATTGGTATTAGATAGAGTAACGCTTTTGGGTTTTTAATATACACAACAAAGCTTTCTTTTTTTTTTTTTTTTGCAGGATAGGATAAATGAGAGGTGAGACTAATTTTATAATTTTATTGGCACAGACTATTGCAATGAAATCAATGGAAATGAAGCGAAGTGGTGATAGATCTAAAAGGCAATCCGCAAAGCATTTTCTATTCGCGAATTCTCTGTGACAGCAAAAGATGCATAGAAATAAGGTATGCTGATTTTAAATTTTTTTATGGCAAATTCTTTGGTATATTTCCTGCCACATGTCGTTGAGGGATTGGTCTTAGGTTAAGTTTGAATTGTTCCAATAATTTTTTCCGGTAAGATACCCGCCCCCTTTTCTTTTTTTTTTTCTCAGCAATTTTCTCCTTGTTATTTATTATAATTATAATAATGAATGTTTATTAGGGTTAGTAAATTATATTAGTTTTTTTAGACTTTAAACCCAATTGTCTCTATTTTTTATTAACTTTTAACAATGATTTTTCTCTACCCCTGGTATAATTATTTTATTGATTAGTTATATATACAAAAGAAATAAATGTTTGGATTTATTTATTTAATTAATTTGCATATTTTTAATTCCACGACTGAGTTATAACTTTATTCATTTGCAAATAATTCACCGAGACAGATACAATATCAAATTTTTTTCGTAATCAAATTAATTTTAATTTTCTCAAATAAATACGATGAGTGGATTTTATATTTTCGAATTGGTCGACTCCCGATGTCGCACCCATCAATTGCTCAAAACACGATTAAAATTCATGCGGATTGGTTTATGCCTAGAGCAATAATCAAACGTTACCGCTAAAAATGTGGTAAATGAATTAAGTCGAATTTCTTCGCCTCGAGCGAATTAATTCTAAAAGGATAACTCTTTTTTCAATCGACCCCGAACACCGAGACTCTGATTTCTCTCATCTTTTGATGGAGATACGTAGGCACACGGTTGCGAAACCAAGGCGAGTCACCTAATAAACAAACTTGAGTCAAATTTCTTCGCCTCGAGCGAATTAATTCTGATAAAGATCAAGATTCTTTATCAAGACTCAATCAACTCACCTACCCTTTAGTCTTAGGATTTTCAATTTTGTTTGATGTTTCTATTATTTTTTTCTGTGGATATTTATACATGTATTTCGTTATTTCTGTTCTATATATATATAATCATTTTATTATACTTGTTGATGGGATTATATATGTATATGTTATAAACCTTAAGTGTGGGAATTATCATTAAGACCAGAGGAGACTTGCATTGCCTACGAATCTTAGTGATAATTCCACTCAGAGTGGGTTAAGTACCCGGAAATGGCCGAGACGAGGCTTGACTTTGTCGAGGGCATGACTTGGTATTTAGCTGATCTCTCTGGGAACCTACCCCTAAAACTCGAACCTCATGGGTAAACAATCCATCTAAAATCCAAAGAGACAAAAAGTCTCGGAGGCTACGAGGGACCCCATGAGACCTTTTTAGAACCACCTATGGGAAGGGTAGACTACCTTACATTGTCATATCGAACCTACGAACCTAGGACTATATGATTTATGTTTTTTATTACCATAATTGCGTTTCAATGCTTTACTAACCATGTCCCTAGCCTGTAGGGTTTTCTTTTTAGAAGAGTGTGTTCTTCCCATGAAGGACACTTTCATTAACGCACGTCGATTGACCTCTCAATGGCCATGAGATCTAGTGATTGTCTTGAACGGTCACCATGTGCCCGCTCCCACGCACTCCTTAGCCTGTAGGGATTTTCTTTTTATGTCTTTGTATTTTTATAACGATGTGTCCTTCCCACGAAGGACATCTTCGTTAATGCACGTCAATTGGCCTCTAGATGGCCATGAGATCTAGTGACTGTCTTGAACGGTCACCATGTGCCTGCTCCCGCGCATCCCCTAGCTTGTAGGGTTTTTGGATTTCGGTTTATACATCTTTCATCCCTAGCCTGTAGGGATTCCACTTCGTCCGAAATTGTCCTTAGATAGGTTGTGTTCTTCATAAGGAACCTTCCCACGAAGGACATCTTCGTTAATGCACGTCAATTGGCCTCTAAATAGCTATGAGATCTGGTGACTGTCTTGAACGGTCATCATGTTCCTGCTCCCGCGCATCCCCTAGCTTGTAGGGTTTTGGATTTCGGTTTATACATCTTTCATCCCTAGCCTGTAGGGATTTGTTAGCTGGAGATTTCGTTTGGAGAGAATATTCTTTGAAGAGTTAGAGTTCGAAGAAGAGTGGTTTCTGATGACCATTTCTGAGAATAAAAATGGCTTCTGATGGCCATGATTCGAGGATGTTGTTTAAGTTGAAGTAAAGATAATGGAAATTGAAGCTAGTTCGAAGTGAATTGTCTTTAAGACTTAAGCGTTTTTACGAAATACGAAGGGTACTGAAGCTTGGCGTGTTTTCGTAGCATTCTCGGTTTGGATCACGTTGCCACGTATCGAAATAGAATTCAGGCGGGAGGATTTGAATTTCGAAATAGTCTGTGTAACCGAACAAGGACAGATGGTGCCCCAGGGATTCGAAGCGTATGCATGTGAGCAATGTGGCGTTTCGCTAGTGTAGGACCGTTAGGGTCGAAATTAGTATAAATAAGGGTCTTAATATCAGGATCCAGTGTGTTCATTTTGTACAAATCACTCAAGTATCAAGTGTTAAGAGAACGAGTTCGCTGAGAAATGTACGTATGACACCACCAATTTAATTACATTTGTATTCATCTTTATTCAAGTATCTTTCCAGTTTCTTTTATATTTCTTTACATTTTAGCCATTTACATTCTTGCACTTTTATCTTTCGTTTAAGTTTACTTCGAAGCATTTACATTCTTCAATTTACGTTCCTCTACTTTAAGTTTTTTGCAAGTTTATCTTTGTTTCATCTTTCGCCTAAGTTGTATTTACGTGTATAACAAGGCAAATATCAGTCTTTACATTTCGTTTGTTTATTTCTTATTTCGAAGCCAAACAACTGACAGAATATGAACCAAATTATCACAAAAGACAAGCTTTTTGACTATGTCCTAGGATCAATCTAGTCGATCCTGCGAGTAACCAAAGTATACTTTTTATAGTTTGGAAGACTAGCGGTTGTTTACCGGAAATCACCGTAAACAAATTGGCACGCCCAGTGGGACAGTGTCAAACAGATTGTCATTAATTTGTTGCTTTATTTTGTCTAAAATATATCAAGACCTTGTATGAACCTTAGGAACGGTAAATTAACCAACAGTGCGCCACCGATTCCTAAACAAAGGTACAACAAGAAAAGGGTCAATTCGACCAGTGGAAGGGGAGATCAAGATCCCCCACAAGGGTCAGGAACAGTAGTAGCAAATACTACACATGTTTCGACATCTACATCACAAGAACAGGAAGTACCCGTTTCGGGAGGATCTGCGGCTACAGTTAGTTCCCAAGCCATGCCCGAAAATACATCAGGAACGACCCCAATTTCTGGTTCGACCATCATGCCTCAGGTAACAGGCACAAACGAGATGCTACATTTCTCGACAAGTCAAGTACATTCTCCAAGGCCATTCTCATCCGCATTCGATGTATGGAGGCCCAGAAACCCTTATGGAATATCGTATTCTTATATGGCAGGACCTACATATACTGCACCTAATGCCACGACATTTTCGCCTAATACGGGTTTGGTAGGTCGAAGTGCACAAAATGCAGGCACATCGAGCCAGATGCCTCTCTTAACTACCAACAGTCAAGCAGCGTTTAGGCAAGAAATGAACGCAAGTAACCATGATATACTTGGTGCTCTTGCCAAAGAAATAGGGTCACTCTTTACCCCATTAGTAGCAAACATGACCAGGACTAACAGGGACAATGTAGAAACCTTCCAAAAAATATCATCACAAATAAATCGAATGGCAGATTTTATGGGAGTTCCACAAACTAGGCGAAGAAATAACCAACCCCCTTATCGAGAGGGTGATCCGGTATTGGAGCCTGTTCAAGATGCGGTTCCTCCGCCTAGGCCAACACCCGGTGATGCAATTCCCCCACCTAGACCATCACCAGTTGGAAGAAACCAAGTGATAGATCTAGAGAATCCAGGTCGAAGGACCGACTTTGGTCAACAAGAGACCATCGAAAAGGGTCCCTGACTAAGGGTAGTTGGTAGGAACGAACATCCAGATGAAGTAGTCCATAGGGTTAGGAGAGAAAATATGGCAACAGAGAATAATTTAACTGCCATGATAGAGAGAATTATGGCCAATAATGGCCTTAATACTGGACTTCAACGTCCAAACTACACATCCCCTATAGCAGAATATATTATGCAAACGGAATTACCAAGAGGTACCAAGGTGCCTAAATTCACAAAGTTTTCAGGGGACACTAGTGAATCGACCGTAGAACACATAGCCAGGTATTTGACAGAAGCCGGGGATTTAGCGGGCAACGAGGATTTGAGGATTAAATATTTCCCTAGTTCGCTAACAAAAAATGCTTTTACTTGGTTTACTACCTTACCCCCAAATTCAATAGATGCATGGGCACATTTGGAGAGATTGTTCCACGAACAATTCTACATGGGCCAAACCAAGATAAGTCTGAAGGAATTGGCTAGCATCAAGAGGAAGTTCACGGAACCCATAGATGATTATTTAAACAGGTTCCGTTTGTTAAAGTCAAGATGCTTCACAGTTGTCCCAGAACATGAATTAGTCAAAATGGCTGCAGGCGGTCTAGACTACTCAATCAGAAAGAAACTGGATACCCAATATTTAAGGGATATGGCCCAATTAGTAGACAGGGTTCGACAAGTTGAATGACTAAAAGCAGAAAAGGCCAGAGCAAATAAAAGTTACAAGAAGGAGAGGATAGCGTATATTGAAGCTGAAGATGCCGAGGGCGAATCCTTCGAAGATTCATACAATGTTGAAGAGGTCGAAATAGACCTAGCCGAATTAAAAGAGGCACCACCTTATTCTTGCAAACTGCTCACCCCTTCGAATGGAAAAAATCCAGTCGAGAATGATAAAATCGATAGATTTCCAAAGAAAACCTACACTTTTGACATCACTAAATGTGACGAAATATTTGATTTGCTAGTAAAAGATGGCCAGATGATAGTGCCTCCTAATTTCAAAGTTCCTCCATTAGAACAACGGAAAAAACGAGGCTTTTGTAAATATCATGGTTTTTTAGGCCATAAAACCTCACAATGCTTTCTTTTCAGGGATCTAATTCAGAATGCTATCAAGGATGGACGTTTGAAATTTGCTGATAAGACAAAGAATCAAATGAAGGTTGATGCTGACCCCCTAAATGTTGTTGACACTAACTATGCTGAACCACTCGATGCCAACATGGTAGATGTGTCTGAAACTGATATTGCTGAATGGGAGGTGATTTCATCTGGAAAGCAGGCTACTGAGGGCCTAAATGACGATGCAGCCTTCAATACTGATGTTGAAGAATCTGTTGAAACCAAAAGCAATGAGAATTTGAAGGAAAATACTAGCGAGGCCACTGAAGACCTCAGGGTGAAACTCCAACAGATAAAGATCTCTGAAGCTTCCCCAGCAGGTGTCAACATGGTGAATGTTAGACAACCTTTATCTGAACTAGAGGAGTTAGAGAAGTGCTTGTTGAGAGAACAAGGGAATGTCAACGTGATAAAGTACCCTCAAAAAGGAGAAAGTTTGAAAGATTATCTTTGGAAGTGTCATGAGAAGAATGCTGGACAGATGATAATGTGTCCAAGGTGTTCGATCATGCTGAATCGAAGGGTCCAAGCTAACTACGAGAGGGCTAAACGAGAAAGGATGGAACAGCCCTGGAGAGGAGGAAACTTATTACTGAAGGTTTATCCAGAAGAAAGCTTGGTGGGTTTCCTAGTTAGGTGTCACAAGGAAATGACAGAGGTTGTTATGTGTCCCTGGTGTGGGGCAGTCTATGATAACCTTATGGCACAATCATTCGAAAGAACACTATTCACTTCTGGTAGGGAATCTCAAGGACTATGTCCCAACATGTATGTGTTCGACAATCGAACGCCATCAAAAAGGCCTGATAGTCCTCATCCTAGAGCTCGAAGAGTAACATTTAGACTCCCTGCAGACATACACATGGATAGATGCACACAAGCAGGTGCAAGAAACAACAAGTGGCGAAGTTGGGACCAAGGGGGAAGAACCGCAATGGCCTATAGAAGGCAATTCCAGACCTCAAATCGAGAGATGTACAGGCTGGAGAATTACAAGGGTAAGAATCCTATGTCCAGATCCCAATGGAGAAGACACCGGAGGATGAAGAAGGCCCAGAAGGAATACGAAGCAAAGGAGGTTGGAGAGTCTAGCAGTACCAAAGTCCCAATGCAAGGGGCACGATCAAGCAAACCTCCTGTAGAACGCAAGCTATTCAGTTCTGAAAATGAGAAAGAAGAAGAAAAGATGCACTCCAGTCCTTGGAAAGAGGACGATAGAATGACAAATGATTTCGACTCAGACGGAGTGTCATCTATAAAATTTAATTGCAATGTAGTATCAGTGCTTCCCCACGAGTTTAACCAAGAAACAGAAGCAGAAGATTGCGAGGAATCTGATGCAGAAGAGATGGCAAGACACAGACCTGTGTGTTATTATGTGCTAAACAACGGGGTTGTCGAAGAGCAGAATGCCTTCTTCGAGAGGCCTGACGAAGGCATGAGAAACCATCTCAAACCACTTTACATAAGGGCCAAGATTGAAAATGTTGGCATTAACAAAGTCCTAGTAGATGGGGGGCAGTAGTGAATCTAATGCCCTAGTACATGTTGAAAAGAATTGGTATGTTCGATACTGATATAAGGCCACATAACATGGTCTTGTCTAACTACGAAGGCAAAATAGGGCAAACTTTGGGAGTCATCCAAGTGAATTTAACTGTGGGTTCAGTCACAAGGCCAACGATGTTCATGGTGATACCAGCAAAGGCGAATTACAATCTTTTGCTAGGAAGAGAATGGATCCACGGAGTTGCTGTAGTGCCTTCGACAATGCATCAGAGACTAACCATCTGGAGAGAAGATGGTATAGTGGAAACCATTGAAGGAGATCAAAGTTACTACATGGCTGAAGTCAACCAAGTCAACAAGACCAGTTTCGATAGAAATTTGGCCAACATAGGGCCATGCCATGCAGCGGAAGATATATACTCCTCAAATAAAAATGCTTTATACTATTTATCCTTACACCCAAATGGATTTCAATGGAACAGGGAAATAATGGATGGTCCAGATGACACAGAACCTGTCAAAGGACTACCACCAATACGGCCAACTGGCTGGGATGAAGAGGGTAATTATGCCTAAGTCATCTTTTTTCGAAAACATTTCGGCTTACATAGCCGAGAACAAAAGAAAGGCGGCTATCAAAGCCGAACTGTTAAATATTACTGTTGAAGAAATTCAGAAAGAGGTAGAAGCACCAGGCCCTGGGATACACTTTATCCCTCAACCTCCTGACGACACAGTTCAAGGAGTGAAGGTTTTAGGCGAAGAAATACATCAAAGGCTAGACGCAATATATGATGAAGAGCCCTTGGGATTCGAGAAAGATCCAATGGCGTCAAACATAAAGATGTTGGCTCAGGACCCGCTCGAAGAAGTAAATCTTGGAGACGAAAACCAAAAGAGGGTGACATACATCAGTACAAAGTTAGGACCAACTTTGAAGTCAAAGGTTATTGCATTACTGAAAGAAAACAAGGATTGTTTCGCCTGGGATTACGATGAAATGCCTGGTTTAGGAAGAAATTTGGTCGAACTGAAATTGCCTATAAAAGAAGGGAAGAAGCCTATCAAGCAGACTCCTAGGAGGTTCGCACCAGAGGTTCTCTCAAAAATCAAAACAGAGGTCGAAAGACTTCTCCGTTGCTAGTTCATTAGAACTACGAGGCTGGAGATTTCCTAGGCTTCGTAGTCCACAAGGGAATAGAAATGAATCAGAATAAAACAAAGGCTATTATGGAAACAAAGCCTCCATCCACGAAGAAAGAACTACCATCTTTATTGGGAAAGATAAACTTCTTAAGAAGATTTATTTCTAATTTGAGTGGACGAACGCAAGCTTTTTCCCCTTTACTTCGACTGAAGCAAGGAAGGTTCGAATGGCATGCTAAACATCAAGAAGCTTTTGAGAAAATTAAGCAATATTTGATGCATCCACCAATATTGTCTCCCCCAAATGGGAAGAAGCACATGCGCCTGTATATCTAAGCTTCAAATAATACAATAGGTAGCATGTTAGCTCAAGAAGATGACAATGACATCGAAAGAGCCATTTATTACTTAAGTAGAGTACTCAATGATGCAGAGACTAGGTATAGCGCAATAGAAAAACTCTGTCTTTGTTTATATTTCTCTTGTATTAAACTCAAGTATTATATAAATCCAGTTGATGTTTATGTTTCATCTCATTTTGATGTCATTAAACATATGCTATCTAAACCAATATTGCATAGTCGAATTGGAAAATGGGCTTTGGCCCTTACTGAGTACTCTCTAATCTTTCAACCCCTTAAGGCAATGAAAGGAAAAATCGTGTCAGATTTCATTGTTGACCATGCAGTGGTTGAGAATCCGCAGCAATATGTAGATTTGAAGCCTTGGAAGTTATACTTCGATGGTTCAACACATAAGGAATGAAGTGGCGTTGGGATACTCATAATTTCTCCTGATGGAATTCCAACAAAACTCAAGTACAAAATTGAAGGCCCGTTATGCTCCAACAACGAAGCTGAGTACGAAGCACTAATCACCGGACTTGAAGCCTTGTTGGAATTGGGGGCAACCAGAGTTGAAATTAAAGGAGACTCAGAATTAGTGCTTAAGCAACTGACGAAAGAATACAAATGTATCAAAGAGAATTTGATCATGTATTTTGTCATAGCAAATAGACTGCTTAAATAATTCGAGTATGTGGAAAAACTAGAAGAACTGATCGAAGTGAGAGGCAAAGCAATAGCCACAAAGCTATCTCCAAGTGATCTGGAGAACTCACAATTAGGTTTCGCTAACGAAGAGGAATTTGAAGTTCTAAATATAGACTCCCTAGCAGATACAGATTGGAGGAGTCCAATTGTAAACTACTTGAAAGATCCTTCAATAGATACAGATAGAAAGGTGAAGTATAGAGCCTTATCATACTTCTTGATGGGAAATGAGTTGTTTAAGAAAACACCTGAGGGAGTTTTATTAAAGTGTCTAGCCGAAGCCGAAGCATACTTGGAACTTTCGAATGTGCACATTGGGGCATGTGGTGCTCACCAAGCGGGGCACAAAATGAAATGGTTTTTGTTCCGCTATGGAATGTATTGGCCTACCATGTTAAAAGACTGCATAGAGTTAGCAAAAGGATGTCAGGAATGTCAAGAACATGCAAGTATTCAACATGTGCCTGCAAATGAGTTAAGTTCAGTAATAAAACTATGGCCTTTCAGAGGTTGGGTATTAGACTTAATTGGAGAAATTCGTCCCACATCTTCCAAAGGTCAAAGATATATTTGAGTAGGAATAGACTACTTCACAAAATGGGTCAAAGCGATACCACTAGCCAATGTGGATCAGGAGGCTGTGATTGAGTTTATTCAAAGACACATTTTATACAGATTTGGAATCCCAGAAAGTATAACCACAGATCAGGGATCAGTGTTTACTGGTCGAAAGATGCAAGAATTCGCCAAAGAAATGGGGTTCAAGTTATTTACTTCTACACCTTATTATGCTCAAGCAAATGGACAGGTTGAAGCAGCCAATAAAGTGATAATTGGTCTTATTAAGAAACATGTAGGGAAGAAACCAAAGAATTGGCATAAGACTTTGGACCAGGCACTTTGGGCTTGTCGAACATCACCAAAAGAAGCTACTAATACTACACCTTTCCAGTTGACGTTCGGACACGATGCAGTACTCCCAGTTGAGATATACTTACAATCAGTCAGGATCCAGAGACAAGCAGAAATTCCCCTAAACGTGTATTGGGAAATGATGATGAACGAATTAGTTGATCTAGACGAAGACAGGCTTCGAGCGTTGGAAATGATAAAAAGACAAAAAGAAAGGGTGTCGAGAGCTTACAACAAAAAGGTGAAAGGTAAAACATTTATCAATAATGACTTAGTTTGGAAAGTTATTTTGCCTATAGATCGAAAAAATCAGGCTTTAGGAAAATGGTCCCCACACTGGGAGGGACCTTTTCGAATCTTAAAAGTATTCTCAAATAATGCTTATGAGATAGAAGAGTTGGCAGAAGATCGCAGGATTTTGAGAGTAAATGGGAAATATCTGAAAAGATACAAGCCACTCATGCATGAAGTAAAAATAGCAAAAACGTAGACTTTAAAAGTGTGCGCCGTGGGCCAAAATGGTGGAACAAGCACCAAAATGGTTTCGTATCTAAGTGGGATATGTAGTAAATAAACTAAGAAGACAGAACAATGTCAAAATACATTTCATTATGATTAAAAGGTTACATTCAGTCAGGAAGATTGTGTTTGCATGCAAACCAAAGTTACAAAAATAGGGGCACGCTAGAAGCTATCAAAGAAGCGTTCAAAATTGTAGACAATAAAACTAAAGCCTTCAACGCTTCCAACAATGCCTCCAACAATGCACCCTTTAGTTGACCCTTTGCTCCAAACCTTCCAAGGATAACAGGGGCAAGCTTTCTGCTTCAAAAAGATCTAGAGATCTTTCTTCGCGCATTCTCCTCACTATCCCCTGTTTGACAAACATGTGGGATAACAACCTGCCGTAAGGAAGACATGTCTTTATGCCCTGACGAGAGGAGGCAATAGCAACAGCTTTGGCAAGCTGTTTGAAAATCAGCAATGGAAAGTTGATCTTTCTTCCCCGGATAGCACAGAGTATGAACTCCAGATCCTCCACCATGATGCTTTCTTGATCCTCGTTTCGTGGGCAAAAGTTACCCACTAGAAGTTTATGCTAGATCCTGATAATTTTGGCACTGAAAGGATCATTAGCCAAGAGAGCCCTCAAAACAGCAGAGGTGGTCATGCTGAAGGAGTTATCAGCAAACACTTCTCCAGAGTTCTTGCATCTCAACAGTTCAGAGATAGACGAGGGAGAAATGGTAATAGGGGCTCTTCGAACCCGAGACACGATGATGGTTCTTCCTTCTGGATCTATCCGGAGATATGCGAACATCCAGAAGTCCGCCAGCATGTTTGGATAAAAAGGCCCCTCCAGGATTCCCTGGTAAACCTGTAGTTGTTGGTTGGCAAAGAGTGTGTCAATGTTGATATTGTTCTCATCTAACTCTTCTATAGAAAGTTTAGATTCTTTCTTAAGAGAAGACCTGATAGTGTTGTAAGTTAAAGGTGTCATTGTAAGCAAGGGAGTACAAAAAGGAAATTCTTTAAACTCTGTATTCAAAGAGGTACAAGAAGAAGAGAGAAAACTTTGATAGGAATATGGAAAGAGGATGAAAAAATGAGCAGAACACAAGGCTTATATTGAGGACGCTGGCCATAAAAGAGTGATTATTCTTTAAATTCTGATTGGACCACAAGTGGTTTCCCCGGGGGAAGATAGGGAGTCCGCCATTTCTGGCCTTGGAAGTTGGAGTGTAATCATTTTAGAAACTGATACACGCACGTCTTAAGTAGACGTTTTGAAAAAGTGATGTCATCATTTAATGATGGTTGCGACTAGTGGAGTAGAAACGTCAAATCTAGGCTTAAGAGGCTGCGAAGAGTAATCATGTCACGTGGGTACACTATCGAGGTCATTATGGTAGTGGGAAAATAAATTTTAGCAATTTAAGAGTTGTTTAAATTTTATTTTTGTGACATTTGCATAATATGGTATATGGATAATTGAAAGGTAAAATGTGCATACATTCCTTGGCTAGTTTGATTACAAAAGTGAAACAAAGTACGAAACACAAAAATATTACAAGGGTTAGAGCAATTAATTAAAGTCCTTAGGGAGATTATCCTTTATCTTGGAATATTGGGATGTCCATAATGACAGACGGCGTTCGATTAGTGCTTGTTGTTTTTGCAGTTCTTCGATTTCTGGTACTAACTTTTATGCCATCTCGAGATGTCGAATCCCTGACTGCGCCACTTCATTCAACTCATTCTGCTGGGATTGTTTGATTTCCTCTTGGCGAGACTTGGCAGTTTTTATCTTCTCTTCGAGGAGTTTAATTTCTTGTTCCCAAGATTTGATGTCCGCTTCACAAGTTTCATATTCTTTTTGGCGATTCGCACGCTCAAGCTCAAGGACATCAGCCTTTCTAGTTGCATCACCAGCAGCTTTCCACGAAGAACTATGAGAAGTTATTTTTGCCTTGAGTTGTTCGTCAACATCTCGCTTTCGAAGAATGTCAGCTTGAAGCTGATCAACCAGAGAATTCAGCGAGACAATCACTTGTGAGACTTCCTCTGACACCAAGAGTAAATCCACTTTCTTCAAAAGATTGTCCAAACCAAAACAGCTGGTGGAATCCTTACTTAGAACTTCGATAAGGTTGGCTTCAAAGAACTTTTTCTTTATCTGACGAAGGAGGTTTGGAATATCACCCTCCTTATCACTTCCCGCCAAGACTTTCGAAGAAGATTCAAGCCCCATAGGCGAAACATTCTCGGCATTCATCATAGCCTTAAGGAAGCTTACAGGATCAGTATTCTTGACTCACTCCAGTTTTGTAGGAGTGAGCACTGCAGGGGTCTGCTTCGAAGTGGTCACAGGGGTAACGATAGTCTCGAAGGTCGAAGTTTCATTATTACCTGGTGTAGGCAAATTAGAAGTTTCATCCACATCCTCGTGTTCAGAAATAGTGTCTTCGCTCCCAGTTGGCTGCTCAACTACATTGCCGCTATTTGAATGTTGAGGGTTTTCTTCCATATCTTCGTCTTGGTGGGTAATTGGAGAAGCGTCATCCGAATGACTTTCCTCAACACGCACAGGTGAAACGATAGTTGCATTGAGTTGAACGTCTTCGATAAGTGGAGAAAGGACAGGAGATTTACGTCGAGGAACACCTGTACGTGTAATCAACACTTGTTAAGACAGAAAAGTTGAAGAAATTGTGTGTCAATAAAAGGATGAATATATACCATGAAGATTATCAAGATAAATATTGAGATCTGAAGTTTTGAGGTCAGAAGTAGCTGTGCCTACGTCATCCTACATTTACAAGGTAAGATGTAAACTTAGCCGTTGAAGTTAAATATGAAAAATGATTATGTTATAAAATCCAAATACCTTGGTTGGGACATTATTTGGGCTCGAGTTATGGCTTTCCACAACTGGGATAGTACTACCAACCTTTAAAGGTGATTCCTCAGAAGATACCTTATCACTCGATGAAGTAAGCTTCGAAGTCCCAGATCCTTTTTCTTTGGTCAAAGAAATGGTAGTCTTTTCTTCGCTGTTTGTCTGGTACGAGGGGGAGAGTTGTCCTCATCATCTGAAGCATTAGTGTGAGAAATTTTCCGCTTTGAAGGTGTCAGAGGCTTCGAACTCTGAAAATGCACATTAGTCAAAGTGAGTAATATCCAGAAAATTGCACAAGTTAGAATATAAGGTATGTGCGTACCGTGGGTTTCTTGCCAGTAGTGACAATATCACTCCCACTTGTTTTGGTGCTTTTCGAAGCTCCAGCGCCTTTCTGTGCAGGGGCTTCCTTAATAACTTTCTTTCGACTCACAGCTGTGAACAAGATAGAAGTCAGTATTTAAGTAAGGAAAGAAAGTTAGTCGAAGGATAATCCAAACTCCAACCTTCAGGTATAGGAGTCAAAACACGAACATGCTCAAGACTTAAATGAAGATGTCCATTGAAATTATCCAAGGTGTGCTTAGTCGGAACCACACCTTCAGCGCGTTTTTTAGATTGTTCGCAAAGGATTTTGGGGACATTCCCACACACAAACCAGTCTAGAAAAGGAGGACTTAGAGCCACACCAAAATCAGCACTAGGTAGTGGAGGGAATTTTGGAGGATTAAGCTTAAAAGCCACTTCATAACGTAGTTCAGGTCGAACATACGTGGGCAATTTTAACTTATCCAGTTTAGCAGAAAACTTTTCACGTAAAGTGACCGCAGCTTCACGAACGGTCCGACTAAGGTCATCAGGCCTGTAGATAGTTTCAAAGAATTTTTGAAAGGCTTGGATTTCTTTAATATGAGTCGAAGTACCTTTATGGAAGTTCTCCTGCACATCAGTAAAAGCTTCAGTTAGTTCTTGAGTAAGGTTCTCAGCATCGAAGATTTGCGTAGTATAATAATCTGTCCACCATTGATGAAAATCTATGGTAGAATAGAAGGCAAGCTCGAAGGAGATGGGGGAGAGAGTTGTGATGCCAACATATTTGGTGGTTTTGGATTCATATTCATCTTCAGCTAAATGCAGAGTGTGTAGACACATGTGATTCCTCTTGTCATACATACATTTTGGTTTAAGCTGAACCAATCCAAATTGTCTCGATACCAGATTTGGTTGATAGCAAAGAAGACAGTAATGACTTTTGGGGGATCATAGTTGGTGGTATAACAGTTTAGGAGTGAGGAAAGCCTCCCAAATAACCATGGATTCGGCTTGTTGATCTGGAGAAGTTGCTGGAAATTCTCGAGTAAACCACTCAGGGCCTACTTTCCTTTTTACAAATGGCGCCATGGAAGGACTAAACTGATAACGTTTAGCGAACATCATCATGTACGCTAAAAAAGATTCCTGAAGCTTTCCCGTTTCTTCTTTTGGAGTCAGGTGAGCCAATCTAGTTCCTTCCACTGTTCTATTTTTAATTGCTGTATCTTCTTCATCCACAATACCTTTATATGGGAGATGAGCCTCGAAAGTAGCATTAAGCCATAGCTGCAACAACTAGAAGGGGCCAGTGAAAAGGAGAGATCCTGCTTTGTAGTTCTTGACGAGATATGTTGCTTCACCAAGGTTCTCGTAAAGGAATCCTAGAATTAACTGGCCTAAGTTTAACTTTTTCCCAGCATTTATCTGGTTAGCCATACAAAGGTATCTCTTTGCTACTTGGATAGACCTAGAACAAAAAACGCATTTCGAAAGCCAGAGTGCTAGAAATGCAATGTGTTCTTCATCTGTGACTTCTGTAGTCGTGTGGACAAGGTATCTTTGGATAAAATCAGTATAAGTGACTTTTGCTTCATTAAACTGGATGGTGTCAATATCCATGAAGTTGGGATCGAAGATTTCCCCAGTTGGTCGAAGCCCTGTGATAGTGGCTACATCGAAGAGAGTAGAGGTAATCATTCCACACGGAAGGTGGAAAGTATTGTGAGAAGCATCCCAGAAATGTACTGATGCCACTAACATGGTTTGGTTGTATTCTAAACCTGTTTTGGATAATTGGATTAGGTCATAAATCCCTAGTTCCTTCCGAAATGAAGCCTTTTGTTTTTCTACTTTGGTTAGCCAAGCGTAATACAGGTCAGGATCTTTTGCTAAAGGAATTGATCTAAAGACTTTCACGAAATTGGTTACATAATTCAACCTAATTTTTTCTAAGACTGCAGTAGCTTCAATCGAAGTATCATCTGCATTGACAGGTTCAGCTAAGATTGGGTGGCCATCTTCATCTATTTGGTTCTTACTAACCAAAGGCCTAGTTTTATAATAAGCAGGGAAAAATTTACCCAGAGAATGGTTATTTCCTCCAAGTAAAGGGCCCATGAAGGCATGAGTTTTTCCAGAAAGTTCAAAAGGGATGATTACCTGAGATGCGTAGATAGCGCGGGTCTCTCCGGCGTTTGGGTCTGGAATGTGTTGTTGATTCCCTATCTGAGTGGGATTTTGAAGTTTTTGAATAGGTTGAAGAGAATTTGAAGAAGACGCCATGGATGAGTTTGTTTCAAGAATTGGGTTAAAAGAACCAAAGAGGATTTCTTTTTCTGTGATGATCGCAGAAGAATGAAGGTTGAAGCTGTGTGAGGACAAAGGGTTAAGTATTTAAAGGTTTAGTGGAAACCTTTTCAAATATTTTGGGTAAAGGTAAAAGGACACGCGGCAAGCGCTGATTTAATCCAACGGCGGTCGAACAGTTGTTAGCCTTACTCCTAGTATATAGGAGCAATGATCACAAGTAATGACAAAACGTGGGAATGCACGTTTTGAAGAGACGTTTTTGAAAATGACAAGACGTTTTGAAAGTTGAGTCATAATGATTATGACGTTAGCCAGTTGTCTTGGAACTCTAAAAAATGAGTAAAACGAAATCTCATCATGACAAGAAACGCCTATTTCTCTTGTTTTTGAAATAGGCATTTATTGGGGGCAATTTGTTAGCTGGAGATTTCGTTTGGAGAGAATATTCTTTGAAGAGTTAGAGTTCGAAGAAGAATGGTTTCTGATGACCATTTCTGAGAATAAAAATGGCTTCTGATGGCCATGATTCGAGGATGTTATTTAAGTTGAAGTAAAGATAATGGAAATTGAATCTAGTTCGAAGTGAATTGTCTTTAAGACTTAAGCGTTTTTACGAAATACGAAGGGTACTGAAGCTTGGCGTGTTTTCGTAGCATTCTCGGTTTGGATCACGTTGCCACGTATCGAAAGAGAATTCAGGCGGGAGGATTTGAATTTCGAAATAGTCTATGTAATCGAACAAGGACAGATGGCGCCCCAGGGATTCGAAGCGTATGCATGTGAGCAACGTGGCGTTTCGCTAGTGTAGGACCGTTAGGGTCAAAATTAGTATAAATAAGGATCTTAATATCAGGATCCAGTGTGTTCATTTTGTACAAATCACTCACAAATCACTCAAGTATCAAGTGTTAAGAGAACGAGTTCGCTGAGAAATGTACGTATGACACCGCCATTTTAAATACATTTGTATTTAAGTATCTTTCCAGTTTCTTTTATATTTCTTTACATTTTAGCCATTTACATTCTTGCACTTTTATCTTTCGTTTAAGTTTACTTCGAAGCATTTACATTCTGCAATTTACGTTCCTGTACTTTAAGTTTTTTGCAAGTTTATCTTTGTTTCATCTTTCGCCTAAGTTGTATTTACGTGTATAACAAGGCAATTATCAGTCTTTACATTTCGTTTGTTTATTTCTTATTTCGAAGCCAAAAAACTGACAGAATATGAACCAAATGATCACAAAAGACAAGCTTTTTGACTATGTCCTAGGATCAATCTAGTCGATCCTGCGAGTAACCAAAGTATACTTTTTATAGTTTGGAAGACTAGCGGTTGTTTACCGGAAATCACCGTAAACAGGATTCTACTTCGTCCGACATTGTCCTTAGATAGGTTGTGTTCTTCATAAGGAACCTTTCCATGAAGGACATCTTCATTAATGCACGTCGATTGGCCTCTCGATGGCCATGAGATCTAGTGACTGTCTTGAATGGGCACCGTGTGCTTGCTCCCGCGCGTCACCTGACTTGTAGGACTTGGATTTTCGTCTATACATCTTCCATCCCTAGCCTGTAGGGATTCCACTTTGTTCGTCATTATCCTCAAAAGGTTGTGTTCTTCGTAAGGAACCTTCCCACGAAGGACATCTTCGTTAATGCACGTCAAACAGCCTCTAGATGGCCATGAGATTTGGTAACTGTCTTGAACGGTCACCATGTGCTATATCCCACGTACTCCCTAATCTATAGGGATTTCTATTGGTATGTCATAACATTTATCTTGTAAGGATTTCATTGGGTCTAATGTCGTTCCTAAACCTGTATAGGCTATCCTTAGGGTTATATCTACCATACGTCTGCATTGCATTGCACATAAGGAGGTCTAACATACACTCGAAAAAAAGGAGTCTTATGCATACCCATGCATCCGCATTTTCATTTTCATACATTCATACGTTTGCACTTACATTTCTACCTGCACCCTTATTCATCCTTGCTATGCTAGCTGATTTCTCGAGACTCGCGAAGAAACTCGAAAAAGGTCCTAAACTATGGAGAGAGATAAGAATTAACTATTGGAGATTCAAATGAGCTTGGTTCTACAAGAAGATAAGGACGCCCTTCACTGTACAAGCTACATGCCTGCCTACGCCTACGACTCGGATGTTGGGATTTACGAAGGATCTTATGAACAAACAAGAAAAGGCAAAAGAGGTTCAGTCTAAGGAAACTCATGAAGTTTCGGGTGACGAAAACCCGCCGCTAAGATTTATTTCAGGATTTGGTCCTTCGAAGGATAGGTCATACTCACACTCCGCTAAGAGGACTGTCCAATGCCACGAAGAAGGATTACACGCCGCAGATATCATTTACGCATATACATACGAAAGACGACTGCCTATGTCTTCGCCTCAGATTCTGTTCTCATCGAAGATTCCCCTACGCTAAGATCAATTGCCCAGCGAACAAAATTGGTATGCCCAAGGAGAGTTAGAGGTCACCCTTTACTTCTACAAGTCACAGAACTAAGAAGTAAAACAAATTCATTGGATTAACAAAGGAGATTGTCCCCTAGGATTAATAGGTGTTTATCATGTCAAAATTGCAACCCCTACAATCGTTAAGTGTTACCATGTATAAGCGTTGTACCTTCCAACTTACAATTCTAATAAAATAATCATGCATGTTTTGGAATTGATTCATTCCCTTCGCTCTTGCATTACTACGACTTTCCATTTTAACTCTTCGGTTCTATTTCAACTTGCCACTTTCAATTATTAACAAACTTAAAGGAGAATAACAAAATACAAATAACTAAATTTTGCTAAACATATGCTTTCAATGTAAGACCGAGATGATGAGGTAAGGCATTGTTTCAATCTCTAAACAGTGGAGAAATAAGGAGATAATCCGTAGTCAACCCCCTCGAGCCAGGAGTTGGAGTTTGTTTCTATTTTTCAAATAAACCTTAATTTCAACCAGGGGCAGGGTAGATTTCAATTAATTCAATGGTGTATTTTGTGATCAAGAGAATCAGTCAAGCAAAGCAAAGGTTCAAGTATATCTTCTTCCTCGCATTCATCAAAGATTGAGGAAGCAATGGAGATAACATTCACAACATCTTCTTCCTCAATACATCATTCGAGATCGAGGAAGCATCAAAGTTTACGAACTAAAGTCAACATGGCAGACACATTATTTAAAATCCAAAAAGTAAATTTTCAAAAAAAAAAGAATTTCAAAAAAAAAGGGCCCGCTAAGTCAGATGGAAAACTCTATAAAGAAAACAAAATTTGACTTAGGCAAAAATCAGGGCATCCCGAGGGACAAAATTCTAAAGAATTGACCCATGCAAAAATAAGGGATAAAAACAAAACAAAAGGAAAAAACAAAGGATAATCTTGTGACTGCTAAATCATCGAAGCTTCCCATCAATGCTTGGATCTCTACAACATTTTTCATCGGTGCTTGGATCTTAATTAATGCTTCCGTTCATCATCGGAACTGAAACAATTCTCTTGCAAAAGAAACACATTCATTGGATTAAACGAACTTTAGGATTGGAGAACATCAAGGAGAAAGGGGTGGGTTAAATAAATTTTGAGCCTTATATCCTGTGTTTCTTAAACTGCGAACCACGGCCACGTTACAACCTTCAAAAGTCCTAATTGAAGCTCGGTCAACTACGAAAGCATACTTGGCATTAATTTGGTTAAACTGATTCCTATTGTTTGTTAATGGCTAACCACTTCACTTCCTCAAACATCCATTTCTAATCATCCATTTCTGATTCATAACAAACTTCGATTTCAAAACTTGCATGTACTTCACGTTGGAATTACTTCTCAAAGGGTACAACTTTATCTACAAATACACACTTAGCATCAAGGAGATCTCGAAATTGGTTTAATCAAAGGCGATCATTTCTAATAAAGACTCTTGAATGGGGGAACCACGTCCAGGGGGTTCTCCTAACCAGGGGAAAAATCCCAATGATCACAGGGGTATACAAAGATCCTATTAACTAGCGGCATTCACCCTAAGATCCAATCGACTTGGGTCGCGTCTTGAAGCAATAACACTCAGGGGCATATCTTTTACAAATCCAAATATTAGGGCAGTTCATATCTTAGTGGTGGACCCGAGTTCCACTGTGAAGCAACTTCGAGTGCAAAATTAAAATACTCGAAGCAATCCGTATCAAATTGATACCACACCTTGGATAGCCCTCCATATCCCGGAGATTAAGGGCAGACCTTTCAACTATCAAAAATGGGGCAGCGCATATCAATTTCACGACATGGCGAAATTCGAACCCCTATAAGGATACTTCCTTCATGTCTTGGAGATCGAGGGGCATATTTTTCAAAAGCTAATGTTATGGAAAAACACTACGAGGCCCAATCAAAAGGAATGGATCCCAAGAGTCGTCCAATCAAGGGGCGTCGTATTACAAAACCAAGAATGGGGCTAGCCATCTCAAAATGTGTACTACGATAACAATGTGTCCAAGCTCATATTAAGGCGAACCTCCGCAAAATACCCAACAAACTGAAGCAAGACATACGATGAAAGGAAAGGATATCCTCATACTTTTACAGTCCCCGATAAATCTTTCTCCCACTACTGCGATCTTCGAGTTTAAAAGTGAGTATTGGGAAGTCACGCTAGCATCACACCCTACCCTCACAAACAACCTTATTACATTAAGCAAGCTAACTACGCTTTGGTTATCCACGATCATTGGGGCATTATTTAAACATACTAAGTCACGCATCACACATTGGTTAAAACATCCCATACATCAAAATGTCTAGACAATTAAAAAAAACAAAGGGTACCAGGGGATCGGTTCAGGACCTAATGGTCTAGAAGGAGACTGAAACCTGAAGTTTCGCTCAAAAACATTCTACACATAAGCATTACTAGTCGGCATGAGCATAGTCGTTGCATGGTTTAAACAAATTCAATGGGTTATAAGGAGATAAAATATGGGGATCACCATATATACATACGCATCAGCATACATACATACGCATTAGCATTAGCATATACATACCAACTAGCACGCACATATAGGCATTTATCAATCAACATATACATAAGCATAATCATCATGCATTCAAACCTGGTCTAAGAACCGGCATGTCACATCATTAGATCTTCGCTCATAAACATGCGCGCGAGCATCATCTTCATACATCAACAGGATACCGTAAACAAAATCCTCTTACACATATAACATTTACATTACACATACAGACGGTTCATACATCTACATTCTACAAACGTCAGGGTCACATGCATGTACATCCGTTATATGAACGTGCACAATATTTATACAAGCATTATACATACTACGTTTTACACGCTACGCTTTACACACTACATTTTACACACTACGTTTTACACGCTACGCTTTACACACTAAATTTTACACACCACACTCTACACGCCACGCTTCATACATACCATGTTCTACACGCTATGCTTCATACACGCTACGATATGTACGCTACACTCTGTGCATACACAATGTACAGCACCAAGTTACTGGTCCTTATACTTCTGACTTCTGCGTATGTGTCAAGAAATTTATGAAGATGATCTTGCTAGCACTATAGCAGGTGAATCTTTTTATGCAGATAATCTTGTTAGCACTATAGCAGGTGAATCTTTTTTATGCAGGTAAGCTTGCTGGCACTATAGCAGGTGAATCTTTTTACGCAGATGATCTTGCTAGCACGATAGCAGGTGAATCTTTTTACGCAGATGATCTTGCTAGCACTATAGTTGGTGAATCTTTTTATGCATATAAGCTTGCTAGCACGATAGCAGGTAAATATTTTTATACAGATGAGCTTGCTAGCACAATAGCAGGTGAATCTTTTTACGCATATGATCTTGCTAGCACTATAGCAGGTGAATCTTTTTATGCAGATAAGCTTGCTAGCACTATAGCAGGTGATTCTTTTTTATGTAGATAAGCTTGCTAGAACTATAGCAGGTGAATCCTTTTTATGCAGGTAAGCTTGCTAGAACTATAGCAGGTGAATCCTTTAATACGCAGGTAGCTTGCTAGAACTATAGCAGGTGAATCCTTTAATACGCAGGTAGCTTGCTAGAACTATAGCAGGTGAATCCTTTAATACGCAGGTAGCTTGCTAGAACCATAGCAGGTGAATTCTTTAATATGCAGGAAAGCTTGCTAGAACCATAGCAGGTGAATCCTTTATGCAGGTAGCTTGCTAGAACCATAGTAGGTGAATCCTTTATGCAGGTAGCTTGCTAGAACCATAGCAGGTGAATCCTTTACGCAGGTAGCTTGCTAGAACTATATCAGGTGACTCCTTTATGCAGGTAGCTTGCTAGAACTATAGCAGGTGAATCCTTTATGCAGGTAGCTTGCTAGAACCAAAGCAGATGAATCATTTATGCAGGTAGCTTAATAGAACTATAGCAGGTGAATCCTTTACGCAGGTAAGCTCGCTAGAACTATAGCAGGTGAATCCTTTAATACACAAGTAAGCTCGCTAGAACTATAGCAGGTGAATCCTTAATGCAAGAATTTAGGAATCTTCGCTATGTAATTCTCCCGCTTTAGCAAGATAATTCTTTACATCTCTCCTATACACGCACAAGGTAAATTAGGGGTCTTCCATTATTTAATCACTCTTCGATCCGAAAAGCGTGATACCGGCGTATTCTCACGCCCTTCGATCCAAGAATAATTAAATAGGGGCAGCTGTCATACCCCAAAATTTGCCCTATTGCTATTATATTTTATTAACAGGGAAGTAGTACAAATTCTACAAGGGGTGTATATCAAACTAGTGGGCTTGACATCTTGATTGGTAAGCCCATTTCAAAAGAGTAACCATTCTCTAAATTGTCCAATTCAAAAGATAGGAGTATACATTAAGTAAAAGTGTGTATTTAATTGGGCTTATTATTCATAAGAATATGAGGCCCAATTTTAGGATTTAAAATTATTTTTAAACTTGGGTTTTATAAACTTCATCGGTTTATCTATAATATTTTGGATTTTTGTAATTATTTGTTTCTATCAAAAGTATAATAGTTTACTTTTAAAATATTTATATTTTAATAAATAGAAAATGTTTGTCTATGCTTCATACACTTTCAATTGGATTTTCATTACAAATAAATAACATAGCACAATTGGTAAGGAAGCAATACTTATAAATAACAAGTCGCGGGTTCGAATCCCATGAGTGACATTTTCACACTTTTTCTCCTATTTTTACCAATTTTCAAAAAAATGGGTTGTTGGGCTTTTGGATATGGGTTATTTCTTTTTTGGGATTTTTAACCTATATTTCCCGTTATAAATGGGACCTTTTTTCACTTTCACGTATAATTTTCACAAATTCACTCACACACACTTTTTTTACTACGCTTCTCTTCTCTCTTCGAGGGTTTGTCTTAGGGTTATCTTGAACAACCCTAACCTGCCGTTATCGACTAACGGATAAAGGCCGACAAACCCTTTCCCCCTTTCATACGCAATTTTCAAACCACTCAAACTCAAACGTTTCGGCCGATGATTATCTATGAGGCCTCCCCCAAAAAAGGGTTTCTGGCCATTGTTGTCTCGATCTGACAATGGTCGGATCCCCTAAAAAAGGATTTCTGGCCATTGTTGTCTCGATCTGACAATGGCTGGCTCCCCTAAAAAAGGGTTTCTGGCCATTGTTGTCTCGATTTGACAATGGTCGGCTCCCCTAAAGAAGGGGTTTCTGACCATTGTTGACTCGATCTGACAATGGCCTATTTTTTTCACTACATATGGTCACATGGTTTTGGCCTTTGGTCGTTGTTGTTTCGATCTGACAATGACCATATTAAAACCTTTAAGGTTTTATCCCTTTGGTCACCCTTTTTTAAATCTATTAGTGAACAATTGTCAAACCTTTTTTTTATAAAACCTAAACCAAAAGATTAAATGGGTCCCCTTGAATACAAGGGAGGCAAAGGGTGTCTAACACCTTCCCTTTGCCTAATTAACCTACTTACCCAAAATCTCTCTTTTTTAAGGGTTTCTCACTTGCCCAAATAAAGTGGGTGGCGGCTCGTTTTAACGTAAATTTTTAAGCAGGTTGCTACAGTCGGGTATGGGTGAAGTACAGTTTGGATCTAGTTCTTGTGAGGGCTTTCATTATTAGATCTTGTTTAAATTGGGAAAGGAAATTTGTGATCATCACTGGAGTCAAAAGGTAGGGATTGTATCATAATCACAAAATAATAGAATAGGATGTCCTATTCAGAGGATATCTCTCTTCTTTGTGACCTGTGATATGAGTTTTGAACATAGTTATGACCTGTGTTCTGAGTTATCCGGAGTTGTAGGCTGCACTCTTATGCCTAAAATGGGGATAGCTCAGGTTGAGTGGTGTCTACTGCTAAAGGATTCTTGCGTGTCTCTGAGAGTCACATCCTTGACTGAGCAGTCAGTAAAGATTATTGTGTTAAGGGGGAGTACTTGTCAGCCTTCTTTTCATGTACTCCAAATATAATCCTCATGAGGTTACTACTATAAGGAGTATACACCACTATGTCTTCAGGTTTCTCTCTTATCCTGAAGTTAGGTTTATATGGTAATGATGTCTGACGTGGCGAAATGGTAAATGTCGAACAAGATGTTGCGACATACAAATCAGACCTGGTTTTTCTTCCTGATGTTGCCTTTGCCCTATTATGGCTATAAAGGGGGAAAGATCTTATATGAAGACAGTGAAGATTAAAGAAGAATCATATGCTAGTTGATATGAAGATTGTCGAAGATGAAGACTAGAATCAACTGTTTATTATGTAGTTTATACTTTTTTATTTTTTATTTGTTTTAGCCAAAATTTGCCAAAGGGGAAGATTGTAAGTTCTATGGTTTTAGGATTGGCTTAATTTTTGTAAAACAAATAATAACAGCAATAATGTAATGTAGAATAGGATGTCAAAAGTGCTAATAGAACATAGGAACAAAACTGGTACAACAAGAAGATGTCCTACAGAATGTTGGAACATGGTCTAGAATAACATGTCTTATGGAATAACTGTCGACATCGCACCTGCTGATCTGGATTAATAAGATTCAATTCCAATTTAATGGATGCAGAATATTCTTTGAATATTATGCAATCATATAAGGCGTTATATGTTTAAAAGGTCAAAAGAACCGATCAGAATATTTGAAGAATATACGGCTTTATATTGTTTCTAAATAGGGAGATATTCTTGGAGAATAAGGAATTTAAGACCTTGATTGTAGCAGAAGTTTAAAAGGTCAAAAGAACCGATCAGAATATTTGAAGAATATACGGCTTTATATTGTTTCTAAATAGGGAGATATTCTTGGAGAATAAGGAATTTAAGACCTTGATTGTAGCAGAAGTTACTGCTTATTTGTAACAGCAAATTAGGTGTGATTGAAGGCCCAAATCCAGTTGGGAATCAGATATAAAAAGAAGGGTTTGTAAACTAGTTTTACACGGCTCAAGATGTAGAAGTCTAGGGTTTGTCTAGGTGAATCTCCCGGACTGTGGGAAGATCACCATGTTATTCTCGAAGCTGTGAAGCAAGAGAAGTAGTGTCGAGCTTGAAGTTTGTAGGCAAGAGGTGTATTGTTCTTGGAGGAAGCTTTGAAGCAACTCTATGTTATTGTTCTTAGTCAAGAGTCTTGACTAGGTATTGTCATGGAAGTGTGTCTTTCAGTTGTTGTCTAAATAGTCGTTACAGGGTGGTAACAGTTAGGTATCACTGGCACTACGCTGTACAAGAGCTTCTAGAGCGCTGCCATAGCCAGCGCTGCCGTAGGTAAAGACAGCGCTTTTTGGTACGCCAAAAGCGCTCTCGTAGCATACCCTATAGCAGCGCTTTTTCTAGAAAAGCGCTCTTGTAGCATCCCCTATAGCAGCGCTTTCTCTAGGAAAGCGCTCTCGTAGCATCCCCTATAGCAGCACTTTTTCCAGAAAAGCGCTCTCGTAGCATCCCCTATAGCATCACTTTTTCCAGAAAGCGCTTTCGTAGGTAGCGCTTGTTTTATTTTTTATGCTTTTTTTATTATCTTAGGCAACGCTTTTAATTAGAAAGCACTTTCGTAGGTAGGCATATAAGACCGTTTTTAAAAGGGTTGTCGTTGCTAAATGCAGTATTTTAAAGTGCAACCTGTAATTTAAGCCTCCCAGTTCGACCTGTAATTTATATTTATTTTCAAACTGTAATAATTTCGACCTGTAATATATTTTCAACCTGTAATATTTTCAACCTATATTTATTTTCGACCTGTAATATATTTCAACCTGTAATATTTTCAACCATAAGTAGGACATTATATACCAATATATACCAATATAATACCATTATAATCCAAAATAAAATATATATACACCATTATAGTTCAATTCACATGTTTACAACAGATACATATAACTAAATCATCTCTAACAATAACTAAATCATAATATAAGCCCGAAATTCCCAAAATCCGACGAGCGCACGGTCCTGGTCCTGCAAAGTATGAACAGAACAACACGGTCAATTAAACTAACTTTGCAGAAACATCAACAATATTATTAGCAACAATTTCATGTGATTTGCAACTCAATCCACCAATGTAATATGTCATCAATCCAGTCTCAAATCAAACTATCATCACCACTTATTTAAGAATCAAACTCAACAACAACAAAAACAAAGTTCAGCACTCTTATTCAGCAAACAACAAACTTGATTCATATAACAATGTCATCATCGTCAACTAATATTAAGAAAAATGAACCAACATCCACCAAAGAAACTCAAACACAAAGTCACTATCAAAATTCGTCACACAGTAATGTATTCATAAAACTTTTCACACAATAATGTATTCATACCTATATGAATAGTCGCTGAATATAAAATTGACACAATTCCTCTTTGATTTCTTCCAACTTAAGTCTCGTGTAAGAAGCAGCATAGAAGTCATCAAAGTACTACATAACAAAAACATAATATGCATGATTTAGTTAAATGTAATAAATTATAAGAAATTATCCTAAGTTATAAATTCATACCGTGATTGGAATCTCTAATTGATTCGTTTGAAGGATTTCTTTCAAAAACCTCAAAACAAAGTACCCGCAATCTGTACTGTTTCGCTGTTGCGGACACTACATAGAAAAAAAATAAGATTTTATAGTTGTCTTGTTTTATCAAGTAGCATAACTATTATAAGCAAAATTGTGAAAATTAATGTACCTGCACTTTGATCCAAGTAATGTTGTTTGATTTAGTCCAGGATACCTGTGCGTCTCTTTGACTTCGGAACACTTGTATTGATCTAACAAAAATATAAAAGCATATATTTAGATCAATCTCACAAATAATTAAATATATAAATATACACGAATATTTAGAACGATCTCACTTACCTATCAATTGTTGACTTCATAGCCGGATAATTGGTCCACTCACCATCTACCGAATTCAGAAAATATACCACTTCTTTTATAGGGTTGATAGCAAGCAATAACCAGTGTGCTCTATAAATTAAAACAAAAGTTTATATGAAAATTTTGCTATGCAAAAGAAACAAAGATTAGATAAACCAAGAATGAAAAACTAACCCTACTGGTCGGGTATTATACGCCCAAAGAAACAGGCTTTCTGCATTGCCGGTGGTCATGAATCTATCGACTAAGCGCTGTCTAACTGAATCCGGTTCCGTAGCAATTGTCTGTCTGCTGCAATGGGAGGAAGACACGAAATGGAATCTGTTTGACAATTCAGTCTCGCGCAACACTTTGTCATACAACAACCTTAAATAAAAACATAATAAACATTAGACTATTTTCATTGATATGTGTAAATAAATTGTTCAACTAATTAAATAATATATTCATCGGATTACTGGATGTATGAGTGAATATTACCGACGCCTAATTGGTCATGCGTAAAAATCTCTTTCATGTCATCTAGTGCAACATTTTCGAGGAATTCAATACCAAAGATAGCTTCATCCATATTAATTTCACGGAAAGCACCTGTCGTCAAATCTGACATATCAACAAGTGTTTCGAGCGTCTGCCGGTATCGAGGCACAAAAGCACCTCTTTTTGCCACGGCCTTCGGAGGACCCTTTTCCTTGGATGGTACGCAACGAACTTGTTGCGTCACTTGTTGTGACCCTCGAGCAGATACCTCAAAATCATATAACTTAGGTAAATTATAAAATCATGCAGTTTTAGATTCAGATTATATATTAACACTTTAAATGTACCTCTTTTAGTGATGCAACAGACTCGTCCTCCTGAAAAGCCCTTTACCCTTAATTGCGGGTTTTGTAGGAGTAGTCTAAAATTATCATGTAAAAAATAATTAACGTAACGGTTCAGAATTGACATTCGAAAACTAAATGATTCATAATGGTTTTCAAAATACCTCATCACCAATGAAAATGAGGTCCGAGGGCCATGCAACAAATGACCCTATTGCATCTCGCAGCAATGTTGTCTCTGAGACCATATCAGGTACCGGTAACACCGCATCATGATCTAATACAACATCAACTGATACTTTCAGGTGTCCATCCGGGAGCGGTCTATGGTGAAGTAAATTTCCCAAAGTGTTGTGCACTTTTCCCTTTCCAACTAGGCGATAATCCGGTGACAATAAGTATAGTTGGCAAGATAAAATGCCCTAAACCAATATTAAATATAGAGTCATTATCATTACAGAAATAGAACAATTGTAAGAAAAAAGAATTTATAATTACCTCGGGAAATTTTCTTTGACAGTTGATACTAGCTTTATCACTAGTTTCTTTCACCGATGAAGTATTGCACTTTTCTCTCATATATATCTCTTTATCTCTTTGTAATTCAGAGACTTGTGCTTGTAATTCCTGCAATTTTTGCAACACTTATTCATTGGTAGGATTTCTTCTCCTAGAATGCTTATAGAAAGAGGTTGGAGTCACACCATGACCTTTACCCCTCATCCGACCGGGATACTCAGGAACATCTAGTGCTCTACTAAGTACGCTCCTATTATCCTGGTCCTCGCCGGTGGATACCGATTGCGACATGGTCTTCTGTAATTCATTTACATTTCGAAAATTATTAGTGGAGATAAAAAATCAATTATATATTAATAAACATTTGATTTAATTAAAGACATAGTGTTATACTTACACATTCATCATAAACTTTTTGAACATCGGGATCAACAGCTCGATTCTTGCCCACACGAGCTTCCTTCCATAACACATGTACTAGAAGTGAGGTTTCATCACTTTTCGTCTCCTCTAACTATGCATTGACACAAATGATAAAATCGTCGATTACAATACATTTAGACAATTAATAAGAACGTAGCACAACAGTGATATTTCTCTTAACGTTTAAGCTTAATCTCACTAATATATTACAACAGCAATGTAGTGAGCTTTGATGAAGATGAAGTTTCTAAGCTTTGATTTGAACAACGTTTCAGCAAGTTTTTCAGAATAAGTTTTTTCAGAATTGGTAATCTTGCTTCTCATCAGAACTTCATTTATATAGGCGTTTGAGAAGATGACAGTTGGGCGCATTTAATGCTTTGCGTATTCCGTACATCTTTGCATTTAATGTTTCACGCTTTTGTCAACTACCTCGAGCCTTGTTCACGCTGTGTCTACTGACGTTGCCTTTAATAGCTTCCAACGTTCCTTTTGTCAGTCAGCGTAGCCTGCCACCTGTACTTTCTTCTGATCTGATGTTTGTGTATATAATATTTGAATATCATCAGAGTCAAACAGCTTGGTGCATAGCATCTTCTTGTCTTCTGACCTTGAAGTGCTTCTGAGCGTGATACCATGAGAACTTCAGTGCTTCTGCTTCTGATCTCAAGTTCTTCTGATGCTTCCATAGACCCATGTTCTGATTTTGCCTTGACCATCTTCTGATTTCTTGCCAGACCATGTTCTGATGTTGCATGCTGAACCTTCTGAGACAAAGCTTCTGAGCGCTGATTTGTGCATACTCTTTATATATCTCCTGAAAGGGAAATTGCAATGTATTAGAGTACCACATTATCTCACACAAAATTCATATCCTTGTTATCATCAAAACTAAGAATATTGATCAGAACAAATCTTGTTCTAACAATCTCCCCCTTTTTGATGATGACAAAAACATATATAAATGATATGAATTTGCGATCAGAAAGAGCAGATGGCTAAAGACAAATTACACAGCTATAGCATAAGCATGTGAATATGTCTCCCCCTGAGATTAACAATCTCCCCCTGAAATTAATACTAGAAGAATTTTATATAAATAAAAGACTTCCCTGATTATTTCGGTAGAGACGTTCACAGTGCTTGATCTTTAGAACATTCATGACTTCTGATTTCTGCTTCCATAGGACAGCTTCAGAACATTGAATTTCTTTAGATCCTCAGAACATTCACAGCTTCTGACTTTTGCTTCCATCGGACAGCTTCAGAACTTGAATTTCTGGTTTTTGCTTGCGCAGACTCAAGAGTTTGCCCATCCCATATTCTAGATTTCCAACCTGGTGAAGCCTTTCATGTCCGAAACATTGCCAACATGGTTCCACCTCCACCATATCACAAGGTTAATTTGTCACCATGGCTTAAGCATAAATTTGTCATCTTGATTAATTTATGTTTGACTTACTTTTCTGTTAACTATTGCAGACCAAACATTCAGGAACAGGAGCTGCCATTGAATATGCCGTCATACATTTAAAGGTAAATAAATAAACACAACCTTATGTTGCATAAAAAACAATTAAAGTTTTGATGTTATAATTAGGTATCACTTGTTCTTTTTGATGTTACTGATGGAGAATATTGCAGTGTACCAACTTGGAGAAGGCAAGTATATTCTAAGGACAAAGAATATCATTATCCCTTAATATTTTTTGTTACAAGAGTAAAAAATCAATGATGCAATCTTGTATTAAAGTTTCTTTATCGATTTCTTCAATGCAGGAAGCTGTTAATGTATATTCCTTGGGAATTTATTGACTTATCCATTTGTGAGAGAAGCAGTTGCGAAGAAATCGGTAATCTTTTTGAATAATCTACCCGTAACATTTTGAACAATGCATTGGGTATAAGACACATTTGTGCAATTTGAATGATGTGAATGAATTATGAAATCATCTTTTTGTTCTTTTATTAAAGCTATTCAATCTTTTTGATGATATCTGAACTCTTATTTACTCATATGATGTGAACATAATTAGATACATAACAAAATTTTCTATAACTTTAATTTGATTCATGGAATAGGGAATATAACAACCTTTCCAGTGGCTTTGTTTGTTTCAATGTAAGAGAAAGCTTCAGCAACCTTATCAAAGGTGAATGGACCTTTTGGATCGACTATTGGCTTCACTTTTCCACTCTCTAAATAAGGATTTAGTTTCTTCAAAACAGCTCCATTGGAAGTTACTACAAATCTGAATCCTGGTGGTGTAACAGCACCCGTTAATGCTACTACACTTCCACCTTCTTTAATAGCCTTCACCGCCCTATCACATTGCCCTGCAAATCACCAAGGTTCGAAACACTCACTATCACAAATAGACTGATAGAGTCTGCAAATTTTAGTTCAACTGACAAAAGCCGATATTGCTAGGTTGGACGTCAGCATTAGGGTTTGAACCTTGACTCTCACGGTTGTGTGTGTGACTTTCTAGTGATTATTACCACTTCGTCTACGGATAAAAAAGACTGATAGAAGTTGCAAACTATTTGGCTAAATTGTTTAGAATTTTGTATGGAAGATTGGAAGAACAAGAGTGATAAAGAAGTAGTGAAGAATTTTACCTATGGCATCATAAACTACATCAAATTTTTCTGGTAAGTCTTCAAAGTTCTCCTTTGTGTAGTCAATAGCCAAATCAGCTCCAAGGCTTTTCAACAGCTCCAAATTTCTAGTACTTGCAGTGGCCGCAACTCTTGAAGCTCCAAAAACTTGTTTAGCTAGCTGTTAGTTAATAAAGGTATGTTACTTCTCGCTCGCTAGTTACGAAGCATTGACTCAGACATACAAACACCAAACACAGCACAGATACTATCACGTCAACACCGGTAATAATTTGAGAAAATAGAATACCTGAATTACAAGGCTTCCAACTCCACCAGAACCATTAAGAACAAGAATAGATTTACCCGAAGAAAATCCAGTCCTCTCCAAACCTTCATGAGCAGTCTCAATTGCAAGAGGAAGAGAAGCAGCTTGAGCAAAGTCCAAATTCTTAGGTTTTAGTGCCAACAATTTCTCCTCAACTGCTGTGTATTCAGCAAGAGATCCAAACTGTTTAGGCCCTTCTAGTGCTTTCTCATTTACATCACCATACACTTCATCACCTACTTTGAATTCCTTTACTTCACTTCCAACTTTCACAACAACCCCAGCCACGTCATAGCCAGGAACAGTCTATGGACAAAAACAGTCAAATTTGATATCATTACTTTACTACCAAGGTTTTAAATTTACACTTATCGCGATTACGGCCACAACAAAACGCTATTGGAAAGTGCTGATACTGATACCATTATTCATTGATACTATTATTCACTGTTTTTAAGATGAAAAAGAAATTGTGGTTAATTCACATGATGACTGCAACCAGTATCGTAACCAGTGTTTTAAAATACGGTATGTTACCGCAAAAACAGCCACGACACAAAATAGTATCGGAAGGTGCCGATACCAATACCATTATTCACCATTTTGTGATAAAGAACATTGTAACAAATTCACACCGCAGTCAGCACAGTTACACCTATATTTTTATGGTTTTAAATTGTAGTCTGCAGCCACAATTGCAGTTGTAATATTACTGATGTAGTAGACTCTGCAACCGCATTGCCCCGCAATTGTAGTGTGAATTAAAACCATCATGTGTCTGACATTAGAAACCGCATAGGACAATTTTGCACGTATTCTTTCAAGTATTTTCATACAATCTCAAAATTTATAAATTCCAAAATTCAATCTAGCTCCTATATAATAAAAGATCTTTAATATCATGTGTTTTTTAAGAGTGTATCCTAATTAAAATTCACCTTACAACAAATGCACATCGCATCGTAGCAACTAACATCCGAAATTTCTGCAACCGCAATTTAAAACCATGTATGTACCGAAATAGTGGAAATTACAAAAACCTTTATGCAAGCGCAAAGTGAATGATATTTAAAACCTTGCTATTACTCCTAGAATACAAAATTTGTTTAGATAAACAAGTGTGAAAGAGAGTGAATCACCGGAAGAGGAGAATCAGTAGCCTTAAACTTTCCCTGCCTTCTTTTACCATCAACAGGATTAAGAGCAGCAGCAAAAACCTTAACAAGAACCTGATCATCCTTAACATCAGGAACAGCAACATTGGAGTCAAATTTCAAAACATCAACACCTCCATATTCTCCATAAACCCAGGCCTTCATTTCAGAAGGGACAGATATCACTTTCACAGCCTCGGAAGAAGCAGGTGAAGAAGTAGACTGAGACTTCACCAAGAATCTGGTAGATTTTGTTGAAGAAGAAGACAAGAGGGTTGTAGGGTGAGTTTTTTGGGTTATGTTTTGCCGGAAAGTGAAGGAGAATCTGAGAGAGAGTGGTGAAATGGAAGGAAGTGGAGAAGGGAGGATTGTGAGGTGAGAAGTTGTGGTGGAGAGTGACATGGTTTGGTTAATGCCTTATCAGGTGTAAGTTTGTTTCTGTTTTAGTTTCAACCAAACTTTAACGTTGGTGTTCTGTTAATGTTTGTTTGGTTATATGTATGGTACGGCAGAGATGTTATCTGCTTGCATGTACGATCGCATCTGAACCGTCCATTTGTCTCTTCACGAAAAGGTGAATGAATGAATACTAGAAATGCGGGAAGATGCGATACGGCTAAAGCAGGATAAATACATTCAAGAGTGATCCTTTCATGTTGGTATAAGTGGTAGATCTTTTAATTTCTTAACATTTTTTTATCGGAGTTCTTATGTTAAAGATGTGGTGAAATTTGAGTTTTTAGACATTAGTATGTTTTGATCTTAGAGTTTTTGATAGAATATACTTAGATTATGAATTTCTTTTCTTTTATTTATGATAATATATATTCCGATCAAGAATTAGAAATGAATGTATTTGATGAATTGGATGTCTTTGAACTATATAGGTGTGGGGTGAACTTGCATGGTTAGCACCCTAACATTCAAATTAGTTTAAAAATTCAATATGAGTATAGTGAAAAGTGAAGGTCAGAGAATGTATATTGTTTTCCATGTGAACTTACTTTTATATCTTGGTTCAAGTGGAGTGAATTTGAGGCGAATTGGGTCTTAGTTATTTGGGCTTTTGGACGGCCCAAAATTGCTTGGAATATCGATTTGTATTTCATTATTTAATTTTGATAATTTAAAATATTAGTTGTATGATTGATATATTTGTTTTAGTCGACCTCAAGTCTGTGTCGGTGTGACTACGAGATATTTGTTGGGTTTAGGTTTCTTTCCTATGTGGAGAAAAGCCCAAATATCAATAGTTCATTTGCCTCACTCATTTAAGTGGAGATTATCAATTTAGGATTAAGAGAGATAGAGAAAAATAAGGATTCAAAAAGAGAGAAAAGATGAGACAAACTCGTTAGTTTTACTCCAAAAGTAATACTAGCTTGTATCATTTTCAAATCATTATACTTACTAAGTTACTATATATTTGTAATGAAAAGCCATTGCTTCCTAGAAAAATAATACTGGTTCACATATTCTTATTTTTCAATTTCCTTTCTCATTACTCTTTCTACAATTTTCCAAATTCCCAGGTTTGAAAAATGCCTTCATCCTATCCAACTCCTGCTCTAGAAAATGACGATGTTCCAATAGATTCAAGTCAACCGGAGCATAACCGACATGTCAATGAAAATGACCATGATCATGCGATTGAAGATTCATTCTATAAGAGGAAGAGGAAAAGGAAAAGGAAAAAAAAACTTATCTTATTTGGAAAGACTTTGATGAAGTTGAAATTGAAGGAGGTGTTAAGAAGGTTGTTTGCAGATACTGTAAATACCAATTTGCAACTAGTGGTCCAGGGGCCAGCACTAGCCATTTAAAAAGACATTATGAAATCTGGATGCAAAGGAAGCTCCACATGGCTAAAGAAAAGAAGAAAATTGTTATTCCTTTTCAACCTTCTAATCAATGTATAGATATACATATGAGAAAAAAATATTCCTACTGCTATTATGGTGCACGAACACCCATTTGGTGTGGTTGAGAATGAAGTATGGATGTGGGCATTCCAATATGTAAAATCAGATTTTCATAAAATTGGTCGAAAAACAACAAGAGTAGATTGTTTGAGAATACACGAGGAAGAGAAGAAAATTTTGAAGGATTTGTTAAGAAACATTGGCAATATTATTATAACTAATGATATGTGGAGATCAAGTCACCAGGTAGCTAAATATATGGTTATCACTAGCCATTTCATTGATTCTGGAAAGTCCAAAAAGGGTGTTGAGTTTTGTGAGAATTCCTGCTCCAAGGCATGGGATTGATGTGGCTGATGCAATTTACAAGTGCTTGAAATCTTAGGGAATTGGGAGTAAGATATTTTTAGTTTCAGTCAACAATGCTTCTTACAATAATCCGTGTTTAAAAAGTTTGAAGGAAGACTATCCACTAAGCAGAATGTTAGCTCTTGGAGGGGCATTGTTTCATGTTAGATGTTGTGCACATGTACTAAATTTGTTAGTGCAAGATGGCCTTAGCCAAATTAAGGATGTCATTGGCAAAGTTCGTGAAAGTGTGAAGTATATTTACCATAATGATGCAAGATTGAAAGCTTTATATGATGTTGTTGAACAAAAGGGGCTGAAAGATAGGAAGCTCATACTTGATTGCCCAACATTATGGAATTCTACGTATCAAATGTTATTCGCTGCATTGAAATTCAAGATTGAATTCCTATCTTATAAGGAAAGAGAGTCACATTATAAGTATGCATTTTCAAATGTAAATTGGGACAATGTTGAGAAAGTTTGTCAATTTCTTGAAGTGTTTAATCTTGCCCCCCTTGTTATATCAGGTAGTGAGTACCCTACTTCTAACATATATCTTGCGGAAGTTTGGAGGGTGAGGCAAGTCATTGATAATACAACAAAATATACAAATTCATTTATGAGAGAAATGGTAGCTTCTATGAAATTAAAGTTTGACAAATATTAGGGTGAATGTAATTTTTTGATGGCTATGTCTAGTGTTTTGGATCCAAGGAGCAAATTTCATATTGTTGATACATGCTTTCCATTGATATATATAAAGCTAAAGTTTCTCTAGAGAATATAAAGAAGGTGAAGAATTTGTTAGAGGAGCTATATGGTGAATATGTTTCTCTAAGTTTGTAAGAGTAATCTTCTAATGAAGTTCATATTAATGACATCAATTCATCATCATCTTCGACCCAATCTCAATCTTTAGTCATCACTGGATTTGAACGAATCATGAGCATTGTGCATGAAAAGGAAGTTGTTCCCACAATGAAATTAGAATTACAAACTTATTTTAATGAAGGTGTTTACATTCCCGATGGAGATAATAACTTTTTTTAGCACATTGGAGTGGTGGAGGAACAATAGCTTAAAATATAAGATCTTATCAAAGATGGTTGTTAATATTTTGTTCCTATATCTATCGTGGCCTCAGAGTCTACTTTTAGTGACAGAGGTAGAGTTATTGATGAATATCACTATAAATTGAATGAGAAATCTAAAGAAGCACTTATTTATGGTGGGGTTTGGCTTTGTCACAAGTATAACTTAAAAAAAAAAATCAAAAGTTAAAAATTCTTCTTTTCACATTATATTTGTATAATTTTTCTTACAAGTATAATTTTTAAACTTGTTATAGTTTTTAATTTTTCTTTCTTATTTTGAAGGTGGCGGTTGAACAACATTTGGAGACCACCTTAAAGATTTGCATCCTTTTTTATGTTTAATGGTGTTTGGCTTGCTGCATATTTATTAATTTATTGAAGCATGATTTTCTTATATTATATGTTATATAATTTCAAAGACTAGTTGTTATATACATAGGAGAGTTATATGAAATACTAGTTGTTATATACAACATGGTTTTTCTTTATGATACTGTCTTAAATTCTATTGAAATTTTTTATGGATATTTTGAATTTTATGCTATTTCATGATGAAGAAATTTTTTTGCACTTAGATATTCCTTGTTAAACTAATGCACTGTGTTTTTGTTCTTCTAGTGTTTTAACATACTGTCACGCTGTCTGTTAGTATTCGTAGAAGCTCGCTTGTGGTGTAGTGGCTTAGGGTAATACTTTATTTTGTGTTGTAAATATTATGGTTTTGGATGTGTATCTCTGTTGCTTTATAGGTGTAATATGTTAAGATACAATATTTATAAGATGTTTGTCTGTGTGAGATTTAGGATCCTGCATGCGAGTTCTGAAAATTTGTGGCATCTTGAAGTCGTTGTTTACTATTTCTCATCTAGTGAGAGCTCTTGTTTCTTAACTTATGATGCTAATTTGGGTGAAATTAATAAAGTGATTTACTTACTAAAGAAAAAATTCATTGTTGTATAATGATTGGCGCACAAATTGTGATATTTAACTACAATGTTGCAATATTATCCATATAAGGTATACATCCCTCCAAGTTATTTAAATTTATAAAATTCAAAATTATAATTTGGAATTTATTTAACATTTAGAATGAATCTATGATTAACTAAATTTAAATAATACTTTTATAGTTTTAATTAAACTAATTTAAATAATAATTATAATTTAGAATTTATTTGACATTTATAACTAAATTTAAATAATAGTTATAATTTGGAATTTTAAAATTATAGAGATTAACAATAGTTGTTTTGGTTGGATCTTTAACCAATTACTTCACATTATAGCAAGTGTGTATATGTACTAATCATACAATAAAATTATTCATAATAAAAAAGCTAGACGAGTATTTGGGCAACTTTGCCACATGTCAAACTCACATGGATTCTCAGCCCATTTATTATATTGTCATGTTGCTAAAAGAGGAAACTTTCAATTATAAATATAATTCTATTATATTTTTAATTTTAATGAAATAAACTTAATTTCATACGAGACATGTGAAATCATGAGTGCTTGGGTCATTCGAAAGATCAAATATTGGCTGCCTTTCCTATTCTCAATACTCCTTTCCTATTCTCAATGTCATTTCTTCCATTCTCTTCTCCCAACATACACATCATCAATGTCACCTTTTTTTCTCTCTCATTTATCTCTAAAACTTCTCTGCGGATTTGTGTTTATATTTCTCTCTCTATGCATTTCTTCATTCTTCCATTTCTTTTTCTTCCTTCTTTCTCAAAATCAAACGATGAACCACTGCGCCGATACATTCAAGATCCCCTCGATTCGCCTCAAGCCTCCTCCGCCTAACTCCACTGCAGGCAGTCCTTCCTCGTGCTACCATCCTCCACAGTCTTCCTTCGACACTGCCCTCAAACGCCCTCAATCAACTGTGCGAATATGATGCTTGGTGTTTGTTTATGATTATGTTGTTGGTGTAGATTTAGTTTATCAGTGATCTAATTTATGATTGAATGTTTTGCAATTGCAGGGCAACTCCACCCATGGATCTTTCAAAAAGGAGGTTAGATATAGAAGCTTGACTCTCTTCTTTCCTTTCTACTGAATCAATTCAAAGCTACAGTAGATGATTTCATCTCAGTAGTTTAAAAAGGTTAGTATTTTGTAATTATATTAAGAATGTATAATAAAATCTATTTTTTAGTGTTGCAATTTGTTTGGCTATCTGTTAAATTAGTTAGGGTTTATGTATTTTGGACTGCAATGTTTTTGTAATATTTTCCCTTTATGTTTAAAACGATAATTTTATGCTGCAGTGAGTTTATTAGGGTTGGATTTGAAGAAATATTGGAGAAAGACAACTATTGTTATTAGGTTCATCAAGAGTGTATTCTAATTATTTGTGTTTTTAAATTGACAGGGTGACAAAATTTAAGTTTCAGTTAGAAAAGCTCTGTTGTCTCGATTTGAAAGTAAGATACGTGAAGGAACTATGTATACTTTCAAATCTTTTGCAGGAGTTGCTGTAGTATTTGAGTTGGGTACCATTGTGAGAGCCATGCTGAAAAACCCGAAAATACTTTTGCTTGATGAGGCAACAAGTGCACTTCAATCTTAAAATGATGAGGTTTGCTCAGTAGATTGAACATTTCTTAACTGATCAATTGAGTTTGGCCAAATCTTTTCCACAAATCTATTATTTAACCCTTTTGCATCATTGAATATTATTTCTTATGTACAGTTTTGGACAATTAAACTCGGCGGGATTAAATGTATAGATGTTTATGACGTTAAGGAAGCAGTGTATGAGCTAGCAGCTACTACTAAATTGGCATGCTATGTAACTCAAGGAACATGATTTAAGGCAAGTCTAATATGATTCTGAACTATTCATAAAGAAATCTATTTCCATCTTAAGATAAACTGATAAAATTTTGATATTTACAGGTTTTTAACTGTTCAGATGCTCCAAAGCTCATCAATTTCAACAAATATGTGGAATTCCTTACTGTTGTTGGGGAAAAATTGTATTGTGGTTGCTCTGGTTACAACATACAGGGAAGCACTCCTTTACCTTACATCATATTTAGTACCTCTTCTTAATCTCGAATTATTATTCTTACCCTTTTCTTCTATAATCCATTTTTGATACAATTAACCACTTGTGTCTAAGCTTCTGTTTTGTAAATAAATTTAGGATCTTTTTAATCTGTGTATATTGTTATGTCACTTAAATTGGGGAAGTTGAATTTGTTACCTCTAAGAAACTTGGATCTGTATCTAAATCTTGCTAAGGATGCTATCATTGTTGTTTTGTATGATCATAACCGGCTGCATTATCTTCGAGTAGTTGTGGATAGTCTTTCCAAGGTTGTAGGGATTAATGATATTTTGGTTATTGTTAGTCATGATGGTTACTTTGAGGAAACGATCAAGATTGTTAGTGGTATAAGGTTTTGCCAAGTGAAACAAATTGTTATTCATGCTGGTCACATCTGGCTTACTGTGTTGTCCTAATATTGTTGAGTGATTTAAGTTTTGTTTGACTATTTGGTAATCAATTTTTCAGGCTTTTGGTTATGCAGATTCTTACAAGGAAATTAATGGTGAAGGCACTTTTCATAGAGGTTTCTAATTATATATAGTTTCTTTCATTCTTTAAATAACTATCTTTGTCACTGTTTCTTCAGCTTTTCAGGTTAGTTCATGATGTTCAACAGTAACACCATGGAATTTCATAAGCTCTAATCAAACTTGAATTAAGTGGGAGTTTTCTCTATCAGTATTAAACATAATTGTATCTGACTCCTTCATCTTCATAGAAATCCCATAATGTCAAAGCCCAATGATAAAACGATGAACAAAATATGGTTCCGATTGAGCATGTGGCTTGAAAAAAAAACAACAAGTATCAATGCTGTCTAAAATGATAAGTGTTTTTATGTGTGATTTTAGTTGAAATTATGTTAAAGATATTAAAAAATGTAAGTTCTTACTTGATCTCAAGAAATGATAATAGTGAATGCGGCCTTCATTTTTCGTTTTGAAATTTCTATTTGCTTCTTCCATGATGAATTTGTTTATGATACTTGGCTTTGACTCAATATTTTCTATCTCCCCTTTAATGAAATGTAGAACATTTCAAGCCAATCAAACTGCCTAATTTTGTTAGATTTCTACTCTACGGAATACTGATCATTCGGTTACAGTTATAAGCAAGAAGTGGGAGGATCCTTTCTCTTTTTAAAAGTATATCAGCCTGTATATGTGTTGGTACTCAAGTTTTTCCCTATTTTTTTTTAGATCTATCGTAGTTTGTTGGCAATAAATAACCCAAAACAATTGGATTCAACAAAATTTGAATGATCTTTTATTTACATTTAATTTTAATGATGATTTTAATATAGTAGTAGCATAGTACCCTTTTGAAAATATTCCTTCAACTTAGTATAAACGTCCAGCCGAATGCTCACTATTGAGTCTCTGTTTTTTTTGTTTATCTTGCTAAAGTTGTGCTTTCATCATTTGTCTCTATTAACTGCTTAGTTAAAAAACAAATAATTATATAAGAAAATGATGAAAATATTCCCTTTTCTAGCTTTTTTTGTAACTGCTCTATTTGCTATGCGACAAAAAACTCTTCTGTGTGTATGCATCTACACATTTTTTATAATTAACTTTATTATTCGTATCAGTAAAAGGACCTATAAATGTTTTTCTTTGGCAGTAAAAGGATCTATAATTGTTAATTTGTTGAAAGTGGGAAACCAATTCCATGTCCATATGTAGAAAATGCAACAAACTTCAAGCTACAAAAGACAACAAGTCAGAGCCGGCAATGCAGTATAGATTTGACGTGTCTCATGTGAAGGTGATGGAAAGAAACACTTAACCACATTTTGATCAAATAATTTAATGGCTGAAAAACATTTTGATCTATATATTTTGGTATCCTGTTTTATAAAAAAGAATTCTATTCAATATTCAATTCATTCATTTTATGAACTCTTGGTATGATGAAGCATGAAAAAGGCAGTTATAAGTTGCTCTCATATAACTGAATTTTTCTTGAAGCAATGAATATTGGATAGTAAAAAATGTTGTTCAATAATTTGCTGAAATCTATGAAAAGTATATATTAGAATGTGTTTGGAGTATATGCTGATATAATTCATTCTCTATGTAATATATATTTGGAACCAAAAAACATTTATGAAGTGTTTGAAGCAAGTTAAAATCTAATAGATAATAAAATTACAAATATTTTAAAATTGTAATTCAAATGAATTCTATAGTTCAAGATTTTATAAAATAAATTTATAAATATTTTATTAAAGTGGCCATACTTAATTTTTTATTATATCAGTAAATATTTAAGAAAATATTTGTAAATATTTATAGTTATTAGTCATATTAAATTTATCATGTTGGTGATTTATTACATATTTATTTTTAAATATTTGTAATTATTAGTTATTTTATAATAACAATTATATATCAATAACAACTAAACTTTATCGAATGATCTAATATAAGAATGAACTTATCCGTGCGGACGCACGAGTTTTCTACTAGTAGACTTTTAAATAGGTTATTAGGTTAGGTCAGGCCAGACTTATAAAAAAGGCCAGACCATGCATAACTTAAAGCCTGTGATAGATAATAGGCCCGACTTAGGCTTTGAATTTGAAAAATAGGCTGGGCATACTTACGAAAAATCTAGCCTGACCTGACCTACTTCCACCTCTAATTACCATATAGATCATGTCTATAAATTTAACATCAATATGAAATAATTTGATATGTTAAAGAGATAGATTAAACTTAATATACTTTTGATGAACTTCGTAAGGCTTTAATTTTTATGCATCTCATTAACAAGTCAAATGATTTCCGAATGATGTTAAACTTTCTAGACATGATCTATATGATAGAAGCTTTCAATCCAACAGTTGATTGTGTTATACTGATATGCAGTAAATAATTGTTATAAGTGTCATGAAATTAAGTTTGACATCTTAGTGTTATTTATTCCATCATACAAGAAGTTTATAACGGCTTATGAAGAATTAGTTGGAGAAACATCTAAATCATCATTAAAAAAATCATCTAAAGATTTTTATGAAGTACATTTTAAGGAGTTAAAATAGGAATCAGTCAAAGAGATAAAATTTTGTCTTAAAGCTACTTGTGATGAAGATGATGAAGTAACTATTATATCCTACAAGCAACTGGTTGATTTAAGCATTGAACTTAGTAAAATAAATGATCAGCTTGAAATAAATATTGTAGATTATCAAAAACATGTTAAAGCTTTTAAAAGTGAAAATGAAAGGATTAGTGATGAAATGAATGTGTTAAGAAGACAAACCTTAAAATTAAATAAATGTGAAAAAATGTGATGCGTTAAGAAATGAAGTTGATAACTTGCATGAAACTTTAAATAAGTTCAATATAGGAAAATATAATGTTGATATATTTTGTCAAACCAATGAGCCTCGTTTAATAAGGATGGCTTAGGGGATCAACCTAATAATAAATGCTAAGTCATTTATTTGTATTTTCATGCCGAAAAGAAAATAAACCGTCCTATTCAAAATGCAACTTATGTCATAAGCATGGTCATATTGAACCTTTTTTCTTTGCCAAAATACATTATAAAAGATGTTAAATGGTTATATCTCAAAAGACCCAATACATCTTAAACTCCATAACACTAAAGGCCCCAAAAAGATTTGGTTACCAAAAGATGATCTATTGTTCAAATAATTATTTGGAAGTGATTTTTTGGTAATGATTCTCGGAAGGAACCTCGCCAAGGAGGAAATAAAATTTAAAACTCATCTGTGGTATCAAACGATTTAGAGAGTTACAAAAAGAAAGATAATTAAGTTTTGCTCCAATTTTTGTCAAAGGGCGAGAGATCTCCTCTCAAATTTTCTTGTGGTTTAAGGTAAATCACTTGATGAAGAATAAACTTAGAAAAATATGGCTATTCCAATAACAAGAGCTAATTTTAATTACACAGTCCATTTTTGTTATTTTCTACTAATCATATGTTTGAAAAATGAAGTTTTTAGAAAAATGGGGCATAAAATCTAAAAGGAGGAGTGTTGAAAGCAAAATCAGGGCTCAAAGTTATTTCAAGACCAAGCAAATTAAATTAGCTCTAAAATCACCTCTTAATTGATTAAACTAATAGTGTTAATCGATTAAGACTTTTAAAAAAAATATGGTGCTCCAAAACCAAATATAATCGACCAATGATCAAATTTGTAGCAAATCTTAGTGATAAATAATTTTTTATTTAGAATAAATGCAAGAATCAATCATCACCCTGATTTATCTATTAGGAGAAAATTTTAACGATTAAGAAGTTATTTTTAGCAACTTTTGATTTCAAATATATCTGATTTTGATTACAAGTATCTCTGATCATCCATGAATATTTTTGACCAAATCATATTCAAAACTTTTTTTAAGAAGACCATAAAAAGATATATTCATTCCTTTATTTTATTAATCCCAAAGTTTCTCTTTCTATTGTTAGCCTTCTTGTTGTCCCTATTTCTTATTGATATCATCATCATCATCATCATCATCATTATGGCTTCAATAAAAAATACTCGCTAGAAATCCCGCTTCAAATGGCTACTCATTCAAAGACTTCTCATCCAAATTTCAATAAGTTTATCATGACAAATTCTTTCTCAGCCGCAATGTTTCCAAAGTTGTCTATCTGGATGCAAAATACTTCAAAAGATTTGATTTCTACTAAAATATATATCCAGCCTTACTCAAATATTTATTCTTCAAAAATCCAGAGCCTATTGTATCCAAGATTAGTCAAAATAATCCAAGTTTCCCTTGTAATACCCGTCCTCAGAACTCGACATTTAGGATTTGCCTATACTAGAAAAATCTAGGTTTTCCCTACAATACCGACCAAATATTCAGGATTTTCCTATACTGGATATGGTTAATCCAGGTTTGCCCTAAATACCCGACTTTTGAACTCGACATTTAAAATTCGCCTATACTAAATTAATATAGGTTTTCCCTTCAATATCCACTTCTCATCGTTATCTCATATATGTGATCATCAACACAGTACATACATATGATATTCTAAGGACCATCCTACACCTATGTACACCACAACTCATGTCTAACATCACGATCCACTAACATCCTACTAGTACCTTATAGGTCGAATATAATATTACATGATAGTTAACAAACTATTAGAACCTCACCTACCAACTCTAGTATTACATAATATCCAATCCTACTAGTACACGGTGAGACTTACGTCTAATTCCGAGTTATACACAATGTCCAAAGTCATATCATTGAATAGAGTCGAGGCTTAGTCTCTAGCCCATTCGATTTCTTACAACATATCATTGAATTGAGTCAAGGCTTAATCATTTGCCCATTTGATTTCTATACTTATTAGTCGTACTTGTTAGTCATACTTGCCATTACCTAAGTATCCAATTCCAAGAATAATCTTAGGGTTCTTCATACTTTTCTTGATGTGTTCCAATTCATTAATTTATACTTAGTCTCATCCCTTAAGCGCAAAAGACTTTGGAAAAGAAAACCTAGGAGTTAGTAAGCGGCGATTACCATGTAATTGAAAAGGGATTGAACGCTCAAAGAGTGAAATAATAAAGAATTTGCAACCAAGTGAAATCGGTGGAACACTGATAAGTGTAAACCAGATGGGGCCAGGCAGGCCACGAGAGAGGAAAAATTCCCAACCTTTCAACCAAGATATTCACCAGTTGAGTAGGATTTGATACTGCTCTAGCATGGAGATGAGACAATGATAAGAAGTAATTCAGTGACTAATATTCCTCAAGAGAAAGCTCAACCCTATGTATCAAGTGGCCTGCAACATCCATGAGATTTACTAAGTGAACTGGGAAAATGAATTAAGAGGCTCTGCAATTGGACTATCCAATGTGCACGAGGGAATAAATACTCCAAATAAGTAAGTGATGGATAAAGCAACCAAGTCAAATCTTCTATTACCTAGAACTTATTTATCCTCTTTTAGAAACATATAATTTTTTTCATACTTTTCACTTTCAATTTAACAACAAAATTACAAGTCAAAACAAAATACAAACATTCATCCATTTTACCATATAATAATAGTTCCAACTTCAACAACAACAACAACAACAACAACAACAACAACAACAACAACAACAACAATAATAATAATAATAATAATAATAATAATAATAATAATAATAATAATAATAATAATAATAATAATTCCAAGAGCAATACAATTAATACAAATATTTTTTCACCTGCAACTACAAAACTACGAAACTCTGAATCATGTACCCATCGTTTAAATAACAAGTACAAAACTTCTAGGACTTTTATAATCCTCATAAAATATATACTTATAAAAGCTATTTAAATAATTGTTAGCTTACCAAAGAATATGGATACTAACGGTACGAGTACCATTAAATCCATATGTGTATCCATTATATAACATGTAGTAGAATATCCATATATTTTACCCCATGGATATGAATATCTATTAAACTACTCGTCTCATGCACAATTTTTTGCTCTTAGCATTAGAATCTCCACCGTGACCTCCTTAAGATCTTCTTTAATCAAAAGTATTAATGAGTGTATAAGGTTCTTCAATGAAAATAGCTTAGTTGTTGTTACTCTCTTCTTGAACAAATTAAGAGTAAGTTTTGTCAATGAATGGAAGATTTTCTATCACGAGAATTTTTAAGAGTAAGTTTTGTTAATGGATGGAAGATTTTCTATCACGAGAATCTAATTTTTAACAATTGAAAATTGTTCATTCAAACTGTTCAAGAATTGAGTCACTGATCTTTTAGATAATAATGATGGGCCATTTACAAAGAATCACATCTACAAGGATGGATGCATGTACAATTGAGAATATATAATAAGTAAGAACTCAACTCCTCCTAAAGAGTTCTCATTTCAATGAAGTAATCTAAAATATTTGATTTTTGTTTTAGATTATTGATCTGATTTTTTATAGTGATTTGATTCCTAAAAGTCTCAACATAAATGCTATCAACCCGAATGAAACTCTCACACAATTTTTCTAAAACATCGATAGTGTTCTCGAGGAAAATGATAGTGTGTAATAGGATAAAAACATAATTAATATTGGTCATTTATTTAAATTTTCTTTAGGTTAGTTGTACATCAACAAATTCAATAAAACATCATTTTTTGTATGTTAATTTCTCGATTTTCAAAAAATAAAAACTCAAAATTCGATCAATAAATTAATAAAATTTAATAAAAATTTTCGAGAAAGAACTTTATCACCCACTATAATCCTTTGCGACTGCGCATATTATAATAATAACACACTAAATATTTAAATGGAGTTAATTACCATTTCAACCCAATTTCATGATAACAAAATATAAAATGTTGCTAAAAAAAATGCCAATACCCTTTCAAATTTTGTAATGTTGGGCCATTTATCTAAAAGAAATATATCGGGTCGGGTCGGGTCATGTCAATACTTGACCCGACTTCAGTGAACACGAACATCCTTAAATGCTAACCTCGACGGCTACATTTCTCGTTTCAGATCTCCACTTTTCATTTCTGCCTTTGCAATTTCAGGTCAGATTTCGATTCCTATTCTCATCAATCCTTTCCAATTTCTCATCCCTTTATTCTGATTCTACCTTGATTTTCACACACCATTGATGATGTTCATTGAGCTTGCTTAATTACTTCTATTACTTCACACTGATCAAAATGTTTTTACACAAAAAAATCACAACTTTTTTAACCTAATTTTTGCACCTTTTTGTCAATTATCAATATCAATCGGTGAAAAACACATAGATTTGTATCTTTGTTTTGTTATTGAAGGAATCAATTTATGGAACATGATATTGATTCATGTAATTGATGCATGTTTGTGTGCTGCACTTGATTTTGTCCTGGTGGAATATAGTTGTGACATTTGTGTTTTTTGTAGGATTTTAGGTTAAGATATGGCAGAGGCAAAACCTGGATTGAGAAAGCCGGTTTTCACTAAGGTTGAACAGCTTCGACCGGGGACTAGTGGTCATACTTTGACTGTGAAAGTGGTGAATACTAAGATGGTGATGCAGAAGGGTCGTCCCGATGGTCCTCAACCGCGACAAATGAGAATTGCTGAGAGTTTGGTGGGGGATGAGACGGGGATGATCATATTTACAGCTAGAAATGATCAAGGTATGGTTATTGTTGCTATGGTATTGTCTTGGTTTCGTGATCATTTTATTACATTTTTGATATTTCCTCATACATTAATATGTTTATCTATCTTGGGATATTATGACTTGAACTTGTTTGATTGTCAATTTTGTCGGTACCTGTCATACGTGTTGTTCCTATGTTTGTTATTTTCGGGCTTGTATTGTCCATGCGATGGCGACAAATTATAATCATGGTTAATAAATGCTATAAAAGACATGAAGACCTGTAGATTTAAAGTTCAGTTACTCTGCATGTTGTTACAAATGCCAAATAAAATTTGGATTTTAGGGAGAAATAGCTGAGAATCAGAGAAGAGAGCTAGGGAAACAAAACATTTTATTGGTTAACTAAACGACAAACAAGGAAATCAAAGAATTCTCCTTCCAGTGATTCCGCCTTCAACAAAGTGGTTTTTTCCCTTTTTAACGGAGTCAATGTTCTGTGTTTGTAACTCGCAAATCTGAATGCCTCTCTTCTAATCTCTCCTAGTATTGAAGCTAACTTGCTCATTCAATCTCTTTAAGCCTTATCTGTATCACACACATTTAACTCTATAAGTAATTTCAAATTTAAGCAAATCCTAGCAATAAATAATTCTAGATTCACAAGCAATCAGATTCTAAATTCTTAACACTATGAAAATGAAGAACTACTGTTAGTATTCTACTCAGAGATGCAGCTTGGAAGTTAATGTTGTAACTACTTTGGTTGTTGACTAGGAAGTGTCTGATTTCCCGATTCATTTATGCAACATTTTCTAACACAAATGGCATTCATGCCAAACCTTAGAGATCATATTTTTAATAAATACACATTTATTAGAGATGTTTTCCCTCCTATTTGTGTAACGAAGAACTGAACTGGCCTTATGTAAACCATAAAGTTATATGCACATGCCCTTTTTATGCTAGATTCTACAAAAAGTTTGAAAACAACTATATTTTTCTATGTGGTTCACTCAGATTCAAATTCTGGCAGTTCTTTCCTCTCACCCAAGTAGATTAAGACAATGATTTGGATTTGGGTGATCTGCCCTGATGAATAAAATATACCGATTCTCTATTTTACGCTGTAATTTACAACATTTTGTTATTCACTATGATATGTATTGTCATATAAATATAATGGTATTGCCTGATTTATTTCCAATTGCACAACATGCTTGCATGTTGTGCAGTTTTAACTCCTATGGCTAAGAGATTGATTTTGAATTTACATATTCTACAAGTGATGTTAATAAAGTTCATTTCTCTCCGTTATTCATTTCTCTCCGTTATTCATTTCTAGCTTTAAGAAATTTAAACCTTCCCATTTCTCTCCCATGTAATGTAATTTAACTAAATTTATGCCAAAGGGCAATCGCGGTGCATCACTGCTCATTGGGAGGATTCCATGAATTAATATGCTGACTTAATTGACATGTTGATTGTTGAAGTCGTGAGCTTTTAGATAAAAGGGTGAGAGAAAATAATAAGAACTTTGCATATGCGTTGATTATAGGTTAAAACAATTTTTTTTGTCCTTTATCTTTTATCTCAGATTCATTTTGGTCCTTTATCTTTTCTAAGATTCATTTTTATCATTTATCTTTTTGAAGTGGGCACAAGTTAGTCTTTTTCTCACATCACATTAATTATCAAATAGAAAAAACCGAAGGGACACAATTATTGTCCCAATTGTCATCCATAATTTCCAAATAGATTTTAAACGGTTGTTAGTTGTTTCTGTTGTTGTCTTTACTTCAGGATTTTGTTAAAAAATAAAACACAATTATCAATTGTTACAATTTGGGAATTTTGGATGTCAAATGGAAAGATAATTATGCTGCCTCAACCAATCACTACTAAGTATTTTTTTTTTTTTTTCCATTTTACACTTAGCGAATTTGAGAAAAAATTTATGTTTATGCGCTTCAATTAAAAAGATAAAGGATTAAAATGAATATTAATAAAGATAAAGGATCAAAACAAATCTTAAGCAAATAGTTAAGGGATGAAAAACATATTTAAGCCTCAATATTAATTTGATAGCAATTTGATACAACAAACGACTCGATACTAGTCCATATATTCATTTCTATATAAACAAGGAAATAAAAAAAAATCATAGTAAGAGATATGAAATTTAACTCTAGGTGATATGTTAAGATTGAAAATTGATCCTAGGTGATAAACCAAGATATTCTAAAATGATATCTATTATCAGATAAAATTTCATTTTCGAACATTAATCTTATACGATAGGAAAATAATCTCTGCCCTTTGTGTTCCATTTTTGCTTGTACCCTGTTCTTGTGCTCATTCACTAGTCCATTAAGAACATCCAAAAAACTGGTGCTAAAATTGTTGCTTGCTTATTAAGCAGAAATTCTTAATAAGAAAATCTCATTGGTGCCAATTCCTATTAAGCATTGGGTTTTCGCATAAGCAATTGTTGGGTCATAGTGACGAAAACATACAAAAAGAGTAATTGTTGATGAAATTTAAGAATTGGAGTCACATTAGGGCCTATTTGGTGGTTGATGGGCTGAATTTGTTTAAAGCAAACATTTGTGATGTGTAAGGATGTGACACACTTGGTGTATGATTGGTTTATCATTGACAATTTGACTTAGATCACATTGATTTTGTAAATAAAGAAAAAGTAACATGAAGGACTGACGATACCAATGAAATGAATAAAAAAAGGAAATAGTATGGATTGGGTGTGTTGAACAATTACACCATTGGCTTCCTGTTTCGTCTTTGTCAAACAACAGTGTAACTCACTCAAAATTTACAATGTAAATATGAAAATGAATAACTCTAAAAGTTGAGAATTGATTTTAGTGAATCGCAGAAGGTAGGAATCACATCTTCAGTGTAAACTTGAGTCTGAAGCTAGAAATTGTTTTCATTAGTAAAAGCCATACACTCTACTTTTGGGTCAAACTGCCTTTCACCCTTCAAAAATTGATTTTGAAGAGTTTAAACGTGGTTCCAAAATGGGGCGTGAAAATGTAGGAGATGGGTTGCAGATACTCTTAGACAACAGTCATAGCATTTAAATACAAAACCTTAATTTGATTGGTTTAGTAGTTTCTCCCTCCTTGCATATCTAACTTTTAGTATGGTTCTTTACACATGCTCAACCCAATTAGGTTTAAACTCTACGTCTCTACCATTTTTCTTTGAATGTTGCTATTGCCCAACTTTCTCTTTGACACGTTCATTCCAAATCATATCTTACTAGCAGAGGACAGAATGTTGTGTTGTCTGTAGTGAAACTGCAAACTCACAATCTGTTTCGTCTGTTTTTTACGTTGTTCTGTTGCTGTTTCCTTATGCATTTCTTTGTTCCGTCTGTTGACAATTGCATTTCTTTGTTTTCACAATCTGTACCATTTCTGTTTTTCTTCGACCAGAAGTTGTTTACTCGGTTTTGTTTGCTTTGGTACAAGTAAAGAAGCTAAATTTTGTGGCCATTTGTAATGTATGCCGCACTTTTGTAATTGTAAATTTGATTGGAATGCAAAATGCAAATCAAACATCTTCAAGCGAAGTTGTTTGATGAGTATTATCTTTGCAATAAGATGAGACATTTAGATTCTACTTGGTGTAAAACACATGTTCATTCTTGCTTTAGTAATGTTTTCTTTGTAGTTTCTTCTCCATTTTTTGTATTTCTTCTCCATTTCTTGCTTGGTGTAATTTTTTAAAACTATAATTTGCATTTCCAATACAAATTTGGCAAAACAACTTACTCTACATATGAAAAAATAGCTCAATTAATTCCATATTTGTAGTTGCTCAATTTTTCATTTGCATTTCCATGTTCAGTAAAATTGCTGAGAATGTTCAAATGTATAAATGTTCACAATTTTCTTGAATGTTTCTTTTGTTCAGTGGATCTGCTGAAAGAGGGTTCAACCATCATTTTGCGAAATGCAAAAATCGACATGTTTAAAGGATCAATGAGGCTTGCTGTGGACAAATGGGGCCGTGTCGAAGTAACAGAACCTGCTGAGTTCACTGTTAAGGAAGACAACAACCTCTCCCTTATCGAATATGAACTTGTTAATGTTGTGGAGTAACATGTTTTGGAATAGTTTGCAACTTCTACTGTGTTATAATGAGAATAAAACAAAATCCAGCAACTAGGAACAGAGATTTGGAAGCTGTGTACCAAGAGTTATTTATTCCAACTGATTCAGCGGTTCTTATAAAACTGAAACAAATGTGATGTGCACTGCATTAAATGAAACAAAAGATAAGGGAATTAGCTTCCAAATCTTGTTTTTATTTTTGGTTTTATTATCTTTAGTTATGGATTTTGTGCATCTTTCTTCTGCCTTTGGATCATATGTATCAGAATTATATTATATGTGGAAGACAAACCTTTATACTTGGTGTAATCCCTTCTTTGCTTTTAAATTACTTCTAGGGGTGTAAATGGGTTTAGATAAATCCATCATATATGCCAAACCAATCCAAAAAAATGGGCTGGTCTAGGTCAGGTTAATGGTTGAACATGGTTTCTAAGAGGATTTCTTAATGCACGGCACTGCATGAAAATACAATAATGTCCTCCGGTTTCGGAGATACATCTCACGACTGGACGCACAAACATGCATACTGATGAGTTTTTATTTCAGAGATGCAGCTTCAAAAAAATTAAGATGAATTTTCCGAGAGTTACGAGGTAGAATAAAAAAACAAAATAGAAAATAGCAATTTGACAAAATAAAATTATTATTGGTATCATAAAATCAGCAATACATAAGGGATTTTAATATAGATCAAACATTATATTTCAATATCTAGGTGGACGTTGCAACATCTTGATAATATCATCGACCGATCTCGAAACAATCGCATCTAGCTCGATTGAAACTTTTGATTCTAAACAGATAAAAGTTTTTCACATAGCCCTTAAATCAGCGTATGTCTTTAGCTCATAGTTGCTGAATTCAATCTTCACTTCTTTGTTAACGGATGACGAGCGGTACTTGATAATTTCCAATAATGGAAGCCTGTACTTGTTGGTACGTAGTATCAATTGTGAGCACAGTGGGAAACATGTTGAATAACTTTATGGAACTTGATAATTTTAAATAATGGAAGCCTGTACTTGTTGGTACGTAGTATCAATTGTGAGCACAGTGGGAAACATGTTGAATAACTTTATGGAATCAGGATGAATCCAAAATATATCTAACGGTTACTCCATCATCGCACGTTCGTTACATAGATACGTAATTGTTATCATCTATAAGTTTCAAGAGGTGTTGCATTTCAGTTTTATCTCCCCTCAATGCTAATTTAGTTTGATAGCGCCTATTGTATATTGCATGATATTTGTGATATTCCCGAGTTTCTTACACTTCAAGGTTGCAACTAATGTTTTTCGGTTGCACCAAATTCATTGTCATGTCAGAGACACATTTCTTCTCTTCCAGCATGAGACGACATGCAATTGGATGACCAGTTAACTTTTCACACAAATCATGGTTATGTAAACCACATATCACATTAAAACTCCATTTGTCATTTGCCAACTGATAACCACACAACTTAAAGGGACACTCTCATTTTCTTGAATCAGTTTCATCTCGTTTGAAATTTCAGAGAGGAGGTCTATATTCCCACTTCTTTTGCATGTCAATGTCACAAATGCACCTCTTCTATCTCAACGATTATCGGACCTTTCGATAACAACACCAAACCTCAGTTTGGATGCTTATGTACGAATCCCTTGAAACATGTGATCACGAAATTCCAACTCTTGTTCATTTTTAAATTGGTTGCCAACATCTACCTCTTTCAGAACTACACGTGAGGCATCCAGAGACACAATAGGTTTAGGGAAAACATTGGGATGCACCATTTCTAATGAAAACAAAAATATAAACTACCCAGCAACATCTATAGCAAAAAATAGGTTGCTGAAAAATGAGAACATACAGTTTCCGGAAATGCATCTCCGGATGAGTTCATAAAGATACATTTCTGGATACAACGTAACTTTTTTCAGCTTAAAAGCAGAATTAATGTGATCAATGAGGCTTTAAATGAATGAACTTTACGTTGAATTCCAACTTCTTTTACTCCATTTGATATGATGAAATACAATATTGAAGTTTGGAAGTGAAAACCTTGATTGAGAATGAAAGGGTTTTTGAAAAGGGTTTATGGAAAAATGGATATAGGGTCTGATTATGCAGGTGGATGTTTTTATCAATAAAAAATTTGATCTTTTCAGAGATACATCTTCGAATAACTCACTGGAACACGTAAAAAAAATTCATTGTGTACTATGTGACGGAGATGTATCTCCAGAATACAATTTTCTTTGGCTATAAGGTGATGGTATCTTTGTGCTTGTTGTGTAATACAAATGATGCGTCCGAAAATGTATTTCCAGAAACTGAGGGGCATTTTCGATTTTCTATAGTGTTCTTTTCAACCTCATAGGGCGTATTAGGAAATTTCCTTTTCTAAAAGGGGACTTCTCTTCCCACCTTTAGTGGTGAAGAGCCACCCTTTGAAAACCCAAAAATTCCCTGACCAAAATATGGAAGTTATCATCCGTATGCTTTCTATACACACCAAAAAACTTTCATTAGCGAGCCACTCTATTTTTGCTAAAAATTAATATGGAAGGTGAGTCCATAGGTTAACTTTCATACTGTAACCCATATGATACATTTTGAATTCATGATAGTGCGTTTATTTTACAACTTAGCGGATATTATATAAGTTAACTTCCGTATCAACCCTCAAGACAATATGTTTCCCTTTTGGGTAGTATTTTTGTTATAAATTTGACATACAATCAAAATACCATAAACTTACGTAATCATATACCATGCAAAATACAATAAAAATATTATATATAATTCAACTAAACCATACACAAATGTAATTCAATCAAAATACCATATATTAAGTCAAAATGCAAATCATACATTGTTCACAAAACACAGACCAAACTACAAATGATCAAAATCTAAGAAAAGTCAATTACTAGGTATATCTGACCCCCCGGTTCCTCATATGTCTCTTGTACTGCAATACATTTCGTGGCTCGACTATCATGGCCTCTACACTGGCCTCACATGAGTGCCTTTAGGATACTCCCTCTCTCTATACCCGTTCCCCCAATAGCTGACATGCAGGTAACACATCAATGACATGATCTCCCTCTGCATCCGGTGTCAGATAAGGATGCGACACTCGGAAAAACCATTGGATATGGTCGATTGCAGAACTCCATGGATGAGGAGCTAACACATTATTTCCTCTAGGACCAGATGATCTTTGTACTCTGCAAATATCTCATCAACATCTCTGCGGAGCACTGTAGGAGGAGCAACAACGGTGGGGCTCTAGGAATACCCTACTGATACTAGAATTAGCGAATGATTTATAGGTAGATATGGATACATCAGTCGTGTCCTACAAGCTAGCCACTCCAAATAAAAGGATATGTCAACAAAGGGGCGTGTCTCACGGTGATCGTCGTAAAGTGTGAAGTTTATGTCATCTACCGTGATGCAACCAAGATAAACTCTTAAGGTATGGGTCTCCTGATTCCTTTTGAGCAGCATGAAGGAGAAATCACGTGGCAAAACCTCGCCGTATTTATCCACATGTGCCCAACTAGAGAGGCGTGGAAAATGTTGGAGGATCCATGCCTGAAAAAATGATACATATAAATATTAGTAACAATGAAGCTCATGTGTTATGAAATATTAGTAACTGTAAATGTGAAAATATATTATCATAAATATTTTGTTATTGGATATCATATGTCTAGTCTTCCATAAACGAGCCTCACCTAACTTGGAGTACAAGTAAATCAAACAAAAGCCCCTAGTTAGATTCAATCATCCACTTCAAGTCAATGAAGTATCTCAGGTAGACGCTATCCACATAATATGCACTTGTGTGCATAAATATGGATGTGCCAACCAGATACGAGAGATATTACCTCAACACACATACTCTATGTTGTGCTACGTGTGCCTCATCACCATCAGCCTCAACCGCCGCATCTAGGAGATATCGATACAACCTCTCCATAAATACAAACCTGGCATGACATCCTATAGTGTCATCCATCTTCTTCTGGACATCACCAGGGCCAGCTTCCAAATATTTCACCATCATATCCAGTGCCTCAGATCTAGTCAATCAGAAGTAGTTTAAAAATCTACCCCTTATCGGAAGATGCAGAAGGGATGTCACATAGTTAAGAGTGATGGACATCTCACATAACAGAATAAGGAAAGAATAATTCTCTGAGTGTCATCTCTCGATAAGAGCATACAACAAACCATGGTTAATAAATGTATACCTAATCTTAGATAAATCTTGCAGTCTAGATAATTGCATGTAAGGATGAGAATAGGTCGGTGTTAGGAGTGAATTAATGGTAAATTCATGTGTTAATATAAGTAAATTCTTTTCTAAACTAATGCAAATTGTGATAGATCCATAGGTTTTTAATAAGAATTGAACTGAATAAGTTTAGTTCATTTGTAAAGCAAATCGAACCACTTATGGGTACTATTGATGCAGGTTTGGAGCTGAAAAGGAGTTTTATAAGAACATGAAGAGGAAAGAAAGCTGAAGTATTAAAGGCAAAACTAAAAGAAGGAGTTTTAGCAAGGGCGCGCCGCGAGAGACCAAGACAGCGCCGCGCCAAACTCTCTGTTTGTGACCGCGCCGCGGTAATCCGTTGCCGCGCCGCGGACGCGACGTTTCAGGCCCAAAAATTATAAATAGAAGCCCTAGTCTTCAAGTAGAGGGACTGACTTTTTGTGAGCGAAATTAGGAGAGCATTCTGATTCCAAAGCAGAGAACAACAATTGAAGGTGGATTCTTTGCCAATTGAAGATATTCCTTTGAAGAAGATGAATCCCTCCATTAATTCTTGTGTGTTCTTCATGTCTATGGAGAGCTAAATTCCTCTTGTTGAGTTTAAGGTAGTAATTAGCCTATGAATATACAATACCATTGATTAATTCCTATGAACAATTGTTTGAATTTATTATCAATAAGAAACCTTTTTTTTATATTAAATAATTGTGGAGTCTTTGATCGAAAGAAAAGATTCTAACTTTTGCCCTAGGTTACTATATTGATTCAATCCCAATTTGCAGAGATGGAATTGTGATTGGGTTTTCATAATTATCGTTCTTTATTACTATTACCGATATTGATATTTGGAGAGATCGAATCTCATAACGGTTAAAGTTTATCTAATTTGATTTGCAGACATGGAATCATATTTGAGGATAAGTGAAGATAATAATTCGAATGATTGTTCAATTGTGATTTAATTAACACCTTGTATAGGAATAGGTTGATGAACCCTAAAGCTCAACACATCTCTTTAATCGCTAACAAGCTTTCAGAATTTGCATTTACATTATTGTTTAGATTTAATAGTATAGTTATAATCATAAAACAAATTCAACTACTTGTTCTCACTCAAAATAACCAACTATAGAACGGCAGTAATATTAAACCAATCCCTGTGGATACGATATATACCGAAAATATTTACCCACAAATACTTTCAACAGTCGGGCCAGCCTACAAGGGCGTATATCCTAGCCTGATCTGACCTATTTAATAAAAATAATATGCTTAGGCATTTTTAAAATGTTGTGAATAATGACAAGGTTCAATTTCAAATCAACAATTTGATATTTGAGGCAAAGAACAATAGCAACCAAAATAAATGGATTTCAACAATAATAACCAATAAGCATGAAATATAATAGAATAAAGCGAGAAAAGATGAAAGACTTGTTTACCCAGTTCGATCAAAAGATCTACTTCGGGGGAGAGAACAACTCTCCAATTTACTATACTCAAAAAGTTGTTACAAGATATTTCAGATGAGTTGCAAGAAAATAGCCTTTGCCTTCAGAGTTTCCAAGAACAACCCTGAAGGCGCCCAAGAATAAAACCCTATTTTTTATCCAAGTATTTCCCAACCTCTCAAACTCTCAATATATGAATCACTCATAACCTAGATTTAGAAGTATCTCCTAATCTCCTTAGGTAACTCCAAAGGTTTCCCAAAACCATAAACCCTAAGTTTTCCAAGTTTTCCCTTGAGAAGACCATAAACCCTAAGATTGTCACCCTGTAAAACACGGAATAGATACATATATATAATTACTAAAACCCAACATACAAAGCCCAAAACACAACCCATTAATTATTAGAATAAAATATTATAAATATCTTATAATATATTTTATATTAACAAAGTTTTTAAGGCATACTTCAACATAAAATATTATTAATTAAATAAATAAGGCTATGAAGCCTTATAGGCCGACACACACACACACAAACACCGACACACACACACACACACACGCACAACACAACACACCACACACACACACATATTAGAAATAGGTTAAATAGTATATAGAAGGTGTTGTTGTCAATGTAAAACAATACACAAAATGGATAATTTAAAAGCATAATGTGAAACAGGCTTTTAAAATGACTTTTAGGGAAGACCAGATTTTTAAAAAGGTCAGACCAAACAAAAAAAGTATATAATAGGTTATAGTCCAAACTCAGGCCTTAAAAATTTACCGTAGGTCAGGTACGTGCTCTCTAAGGCCTGACCTATCTTGACTTATTTCCACCCATAGTTGCATGACATTCGTAAATCACGGTTCATCAAGCTACTACAACTTTGCAATCTTCCTACCATGGTTGATACATTTCAACATCTCACGGTGTTGTAAAAATAACATCGAACGTCAGAAAGTTCAAATCTTATTACACGTATTTTTAAAAGAATACGAACATATTTAGTTTACCTCTCCATCCCACATGTGATTGACAATATTCTATATACAGACAAAGCTGTCTCTCCATCCCACATGTGTCACACAACATAATCTATATACAGACAAAGCAGTAAGGTGTCTAAGGGACCTTCTAAATAAATACCAGGAACGAAAAACAACATATCAGACTTCTAGGGTATCAGGGGCAGTACGAGGGGAGTCGTGTCTCCGGGAGGACGATTCCAGAGAAATATGAATTCCAAAAGTCGATGCTTTAACATCAAATGAAGTGGAACCAATAGCTGAATGAGAGTCTATAGTTTTTCCCTCCGAACGGAAGCATGTTGGGCCAGTCTACCATGCCTCAATTTGTCTATGTTGTCATACATGTTACATGCAATTTTACCGAAAAATCATATCAGAACCAGAGAAGCCAAACCCAGAGGACAAAGTAGGTAAAATTAGAATACAAAGAAGAACACCAAAATTCAGAAGTTAACTTCTGCATTTCAGAACAACAAAAAACGAAAGTTAACTCGCGTATCCTCCTGCAACTAGAAAATGAAGAAACAGAGCAATGCCTAAATGCTCTAACTTCAAACTTCAAAAAGTCAACAAGCATGCCTCACCACATAACCTATTGTGCATCCTAATGTAACAACATCAACCTATTACGCGTTTAACTTCAAACTAATGCATCAAAATCCAAAAAAGTAAGAAACTGAAAAAACTTACCGAATGTGAGAAGTCGAGGAATTTGGATTGAATGGAGTAGAGTAGAGGAAGCTTGACGTCCTACTCTTCAATTCAACGCAATAAATTAGCGAGAAAACTTGAAAAATGATGGAAGACAAGTTTGTTCACGAGCTATGTTTTGAATTCTAAGTAAAGTCTCTGAAATGAAGAACAAGGAAGAGGGAAAGTGTGGTGCATTATAAGACTCAAATGCGTATGAAAGTTAAACTTTGTAAAAATACGGAACTTAACCTCCATTTTTTCCAGGTATGAGACTTGGGCAAGTTGGTTGTATTTTGGGTGCGTTCGGAGCTTAAGTTCTAGAATCTCGGGGAATTTTTGATTTTTCACCAAGGTGTGTGAGCAGCACCAAAGGTGTGCCAAAAGTAATGTCTTTTTAAAAATTAATACACATACAATTCTGAAACACCCTCAAATCAAGGAGGAGTTGAAGGATAGAGAAAAATATGAGCCCACTGGATTCTCTAAAGCCAATGTTGTGACTGCAAAATGAAAGAGGAAACATGATGGCATGGAAAACCATCTTCGATCTAAGTAGAAAGATAATAACTTCAAGAATTCTAGCGGACAAAAAGGACTAAAAGTTGGCTGCTATGTGTGGGGGAAACCAATCCATTATGTTTGAGATTGCAGGCATAACAAGTCCAAAAATGGAGTTAAAGCGGTTCATGCCGATGATGACATAATCGCTACAGTGAGCAAGATTATGGCAATCAAAGGCAAAGTGCAAGGATGTTGGTATGATACATGTGCTACCGTGCATGTCTCTTATGACAAATTAACATTTAAAGCCTATTCCAAAGTAAATGATGGACAAGAAGTAGAGATGGGAAATGAAGTACGATCTAGAGTCGTTTGAATGGGATCCGTCGAACTCAATTTAACTTCCAAAAAGAAAGCCACTCTTATCAATTTACTTCATGTCCTCGACACGAATAGGAACCTTGTTAATGGGAACTTGTTTCAAAAGTCGGGCATCAAGTCTGTATATGAATCAAGCAAATTAATATTGACCCGTAACAGTGTATTTGTAGGAAAAGGATATTCCTCTGAGCCCTGAGGGAATGATCAAGTTTTGTACTACCGATAATATTATTTATGAAATTTCTAATTATGCTTATATGCTCGAATCTATTTCTTTATGACATTCTAGAATACACATATTGGTATTAATACTATGAATAGACTAATTAAATCCAAATTAATATCATGTAATATTCATGATTTTGAAAAAATGTGAAATATGTGTGAAACAAAAAATGATTAAGAAACCTTTCAAATGCATTGAAATAAAATCAAATTTGCTTGATCTTGTGCATTCATATTTGTGTGAATTTAATGGCATGCTAACCCATGGGGAAACCTGTATTTCATAACCTTTATCGATGATTGCTCTAGGTTCATATATGTATACCTTTTAAAGCATAAAAATGATGCCTTTAAGATTTATAAATCCAAATTAGAAAATCATTTTAGTAGAAGTATCAAAGTCCTTAGGAGTGATAGGGGCGGTGAATACTTTTCTACATAATTTGATGCATACTGTTTCACACTTTGTACACCATAACAAAATGGTCTAGCCGAGAGAAAGAATAGAACATATCATGAAATTATAAATGTTATGTTAATGCATTTTGAATTTCCATTTAATTTTCGGGGTGAAGCATTATTATTCGCATGTCATATAATGAATAGGATTCCTTTGAAGATAACCTGTATTTCTCCATGTGAGATATGAAAAGGTAGAACACCAAATATCAATTATTTTATAGTGTGGGGGTGTGTAGAATATTACAAGAATATGGATTCTAAAAGAAATAAATTGGATCCTCGAGGGATTAGATGTGCTTTCATAGGATATGCACCCAACAACAAAGCATATAGACTTTTAAATCTGGAGCCTAATGTAATTGTTAGATCCCGAGATGTGGAATTATTCGAAAACCTTATCACAAAAGATAAGGAATCCGAGATTCTTACGAATGAAGAATCTCGTGATGAAGATTCTCCACTGATTGTTGAAATGCAACCCGAAACTCTTTCATAGATTGTTGAAACACAACCTGAGCCTAAGATAATAAGAGAGCCATAAAAGCTAAGGATCTAGGACCAAATGAAATTGATTCTCAACTTATTTCTTTTTATCCAGTTGAAGGAAATTGTAAGAATGATATTCATAAGATTCTTATTACTCTTTAAGTAGAGGATGATCATAAAACCTATAAAAAAAGTAGCTTCAAGGCACTCTTTATTTTGGAAGAATGCTATCCAAGGCGAAATGGATTCAATTATGTCAAACCAAACTTAGGAACTTGTCATCTTCTCAAGTGATCAAGGACCATTGGATGCAAATGTGTGTTTAGAAAAAGTATCACAGTGATGGTAAATTAAACACATACAAGTCTAGAATAGTAGCAAAAAGATTTAGACAAAAGGAAAGTGTTGATTATTTTGACACATACAAACCAATAGCAAGGACGACGAAAATTAGAGTATTGTTTGCATTAGCTTCCCTGAATGATCTTATAGTTCATCAAATGGATGTTAAAATAACATTCCTAAATGGAGATCTCGATGAGGGAATCTACATGGACCAACTAGAAGGTTACGTGCTCCCTGGAAATGAACATATGGTATGCAAACTTGTTAAATTCTTATATGGTTTAAAACAGACACAAAAACAGTGGCATCAAAGTTTTGTCTCGGTCATACTTTCAAATGGATTTACTCGAAATTCTTACGACATATGTCTGTACACAAAGGTGCGTGAAAACATTGTAATATTTCTTTTTCTATATGTTTATGACATGCTGATCATTAGCAATAAGATGAATTGAATCTTAGAAACAAAAAGGTTTCTAACTTCCACATTCAAGATGAAAGATCTTGGACTAGTTGACATACTTTTAGGGATCAAAATAAAACAAAATAGTGGGGGTTATGAACTTAGTCAAACACACTATATTAAGAAAATGTTGGATAAGTTTAAACACCTAAACTTTAAGGAAGTAAACACTCCATTCAATCCTAGTGTGAAACTTGAAAAGAACAATGGAAGAGTTGTGGCTCAGTTGGAATATACAATTGCAATTGGATGTCTAATGTATTTAATGCAATGCACCAGATCCGAAATAGCATTTGAAGTTAGTAAGATGAGTAGATTTACTAGAAGTTTAAATGGTGAACATTGGAAGGCCATCAATAGGATTTTCGATTATCTTTTAAAAACAAAAAATCTTAGCCTTTATTATGGTAGGTTTCCTACTATACTAGAAAGATATACCAATGCGATTTGGATATCGAGTGTTGGAGATCATAAATCTACAACTTGGTGAATACTTACATTAGTTGAAGGTGTAATTTCTTAGAAGAGCAAGAAACAAACATGCATTACTCTTTCAACCATGAAATCAAAGCTTGTGGCTCTTGCTTCCACGGGTCAAGAAGCTGAGTGGTTGAGGGACCTTCTGTTGAAAGTTCCATTGGCTAAAGAAAATATTTCAAAAGTGTTGATACATTGTGATAGCCAAGCCGTCTTAGATAGAGCATTCAGTGATGTGTACAATGGAAAGTCTTGGCACATAGGTCTTAGACATTCTTTCGTGAGAAAATTGATTGAGGATGAAATCATTTCACTGACATATATACGAACAAGCTATACTTTTGCTGATCCATTTACTAAGCCATTGGTCAGAGACTTAGTAAAGACTACTTCGAGAGGTATGCGATTGAAACTCTTTAAATAAGGGTTCCAACAACAGTAGCAACCCAATCTGAAGTTAAGAAAACCTTAACCTAAGATTCAATGGGTAATAACAAGTCATTGATTTGGATGTTTGTGCAACATTATGTGACAATGTTGACTATTGAATATTGAGGGCTGAGTTTTTCAAACTCTTAGTAAATTTCAATGCCGAGAATATGTATCTCAAGAAAATAAGATACAATATGAACTCCACCTATGTGAATTTTGAGATGGTGCCGCCTCAAAGTGAGAACTAGAGTTTCTCTCACGAAAAATTTGACGAAATAAAAAACTCACATGGCCATAAATAGTGATAGGCGAGACATGTAGGAGAAAAACCATTAAAGAGTGTATGTAAGGTAACAACAGTCTACTCACAATGGATAACGCTTCAAAGCATTGCTACCTAACATTCCGATTAGACTTTGTGTTATCCTTACTAAGGTTAAGTTCAAATCGAAAGATACTTAACTGTATTAATATTCTTTGTTTATTTTTTTTTGGAATTGATTTTTTCATTATTAGAATAAGTTGGGGATTATTGTAATTTATGAACAATAAATATTTATGAGTGTGTTCCAAAATGACAAGAAAAAGTGAAAGTGAGTAAATACCAATACATGCATGAGAAATAGTCTCACATAGAAAGTTGTACTCACATTGAAAGCCTTTATAAAGAGTTATGCTCATTAACTCAACAAAAGAGCTAAAGAGGATAAAGTGCCACATGGACAAGTGTGGCGGTCCCAAGCATTATGCCACTTGTCTCCTCCATACACCCCTCACCAATGTTATCGCCAACTCCGACTCCAGGACCAGATCCGAGGGCGTGGGCGTAGAGCCGCTAGTGGTGGCTTGTAGGCGGAACTTGAGCACTTAGGCATGACATATCAGAGCAATCAGGCTACTCACGACGTTATATGGTATGTGACAGCAAGCCGCCACATATGACAAATGGCAATTGCTCTTATTTTTTGGTCGTTGCTTGAGTTTGAATTTTAAATTCTGAAATAGAGAACACTCGTGAATTGTTGCAGAATGAAAATAAGCAACACTTGAAAGTGTTGTTGCAGGCGAAATAATACAACTTTTAGTAAAATTGTTGATGAAAGGGTGTTGTTTCATCAAGGGTCGCAACCTTATGAAACAACACTAACATAACCTATAAATAGGTCATCATGGATTTAGAAATCACATCGCAAAACATATATCCTCTTCGATGAAATTCCAGGTTCTCTTTCTTACATTCGAGTTTTCATTTGTGTTGTACAAACTCGAGTATACACTACAAAAAAAAAGGTCTCCTGCCAGGGCCACGAAATCGCGGCTATATGCAAAATAACCATGGTGTAATATGCTTTGGCCACGGAAACCAGACAGTGGGATATGCGAGCGTGGCCTAAAGTATAATCCACGGTTTTCTTGTTTATGCCACGTTTTATGGACATCCATGGCTTGTATAGGCCACGATTTAGGTATCTAGATTAAGGCCGCGGTTTGTCTTTGCGATGAGTACAAAACTGTGGCCATATCATAAAACCACAATTTCTATTTAATTTATAGCATACGGTTTAGTTTCAAGGTCTTGCCACGGTTTGTTTATGGCCACTAATTAAAACTGCGACTATATGTAGGCCAATTTTACACGTAAAAAATCAATTTTAGAATCAATTCTAAGTACTCCAATAGTGAAACCAAACTTGCCCAAAGGGCTGATTTTCTTTTTCAAATCAACACACCAATCACTTACGCCAATTTTGAAGAATTTAAAGCTTGATTACTATAATTGTATGAATACAAATTATTTTACTGTGTACACATCAATGACAATAGCATCAGTATATGATTGACTAAGTACATTATATATATATATAATAAACCTGAATCAAAACTAAATATAAAAACTTGAGTGACAAAGAGTTACTATAAACACTACAAACAGATCATCATCCCTATAAGTGGTTATAAATCATACTCCATATATGATAATTTTCTTTTGGATAGTAAACAGCAGTCATAATATTACCCTCAAATTTTCGGCCATTTAGAGCATTTTTCGCAGCTAAAGAAGCAGTACAATCAGAGTATTCCAAGAACACCTACACGATAAAACAACAACACGTTCAAACAACTTAGTTTGGTTTAAGAATAACCTCAAACTCCATTTGTTAGAGAAGACATTTTAAGACTATAAATCTAGGCCCATATAAAAGTTTCAAATTACTACATGCTTGACACGTCAACCAACAAATTGATAACTTAGATGTATCACAAATGAACTGCATACCTTTCCAATACCCGCAGAAAACTGTAACTGCTATGTCAAATGACTTCCTACTACATTATAGTCCCAGCATATACTACATATCCATTCCTACATTATAAATTAGCAAAACACTCAATCCAGAAATTACAAAACTGATCCAAAATCCATTACTCTATCAGCAGCTCCCATTGGAGCTCCAATTGTATCAACATGACCAACCTTTCTAGAATATTCCATTTGTATATTCACATGAAAAATAGAGGTAATTAATTATAGATTAAATCAACAATGATATTAAAAAGAAGGTCCATAAGATATCTTCGTACTTACAACCATGAGGCGTGTTCTCTAGAATTCCTTTGCTTCACGTGCATATGGAGCTGGTTTTTCTTAACCTGCTTTTCTTGGCCATAAATCTACTGTCTCTAGTTTTAAAACATGAATCCTATCCCCGCTTATGCTCAGTGGTAGCCTGTCCCCAAGAGAGAACAACAAAAGGACATAGTCTTAAGAAATAAGTATTTAAGTCTATATAATGTTTCTCTTCTATCCAAATATAACAAGTAAAAAAAAGGCACTGTAAATAATTGCCTAAAGATCATAGATAGAAACAAATCATAAAGAAGTTATACCGAATTACATGCCATAAGGTTGAAATTAATTATCCCTAACCCAACAGCTAAATATTTGTCGCATAGTAGAAAACTAATCAATACAAATTCGACAGCTAATTTTTTCAGATGATAAAGGAATAAGTAACATTGAACATAAAACAACATGACATGTCACATAGTGCTTTTACAGGAGAGCTGCTATTGCCTTCCAAATTAATATAGATATCACAATTGATAATGGTTTTATTTGGTGAAAATGATTCATCTGCAGAGACTACCACAATAGAGAAATACATATCAACAATGATGAAGATATAGATGAAGCCACTTAATTACTTTAACACCTAATCATTTCAATCACATAACACTTGTTAAGCACATCTATTACTTTCACTAAGACATAAGCAACAACAACAGCTAATAATAGTGTCTTAAACTAAATTGAGGTCTTATGCTACAAACATGGTACATTTACCATAATTATCATAATGAAGTTCAAGGGTTGAACTTGATGAGTAAAGAGCAGTTAAGAATTCAGTTAACTTTCAGAGATCAAAATAGCTAAGTTATGCTAATGCTGATGTTTACTGCAGAAGTCACACAAGCAAATAAATATCCATATTCATGAGTAAAACTTCAACAAACCAATACATACCAACAATACCATTACAAGCCAAATTATTCATACCAACAAGCTAAATGATTCAGTTTCAGTTTAAACATACCAATACCAGTTTATACATAACAATTAGCAACATCTCTTCTAGCTCAAAAGTTTAAATATACACCAGTGTCAGTTAAAACATTCCAATACCAACTATAAAGACAAACAAACTGATATCTTCTACTAAGACACTTTTAGACTTAGCACACAACATAAGGATAACTAAGTCTAAGTATAGCACAATTACAATTTTAGTTAATACACTTACAGTTACCTTCCATTCCACTTTGACCTTGTTAAAATCCTTGTTAAGAATAGGTAACATACATTAGAGTTAGAGAACTGAGAGAGTGATAGAAACAACAACAATAAATGAAAAACGCAAACCCTAATCACTTGTAGAGTGAGATAACTGGTTCAAAGTCCTTTACTCACCTGTAAACAACAACAATCATCACAAACTCTAAATTAAAAATACAGAAATCTGGGAATGAGTGAGTGAGAGAAGCGAGAACAAGAAATTTAATACAGAAATTTAACACAGTTCAAACTTCACTTTACATCATCACGTCATCAGCTTCGATCCTCATTTCGTTCTCCATCGAACACGACCCTGCAACGTACAACAATTCAGCATCAACAGCATATCGTCATCACCACAATGCTACAATAGCTTCGCGCAAAGAAAGAAGAAGAAGAACCTGAAGGAAGGATTCACCTCAGGTATTTTCTTTCCATTCGCGCCATCTGAAGAGTCGCCGGAACTTGTTCCGTCTGGTAAGTCCTCTGTTAGGAGTGAATTAATGGTAAATTCATGTGTTAATATAAGTAATTTCTTTTCTAAATTAATGCAAATTGTGATAGATCCATAGGTTTTTAGTAAGAATTGAACAGAATAAGTTTAGTTCATGTGTAAAGAAAATCGAATCACTTGTGGGTACTATTGATGCAGGTTTGGAGCTGAAAAGGAGCTTTATAAGAACAAGAAGAGGAAAGAAAGCTAAAAGTCTCAAAGGCAAAGCAAAAAGACAAAGTTTAACAAGGGCGCGCCGCGGTAGTTCTATCCAGCGCCGCGAAAAAGTCTCTGTTTCTTACCGCGCCGCGCTCATCCGATGCCGCGCCGCGGCCGCGACGTTTCAGGCCCAAAACTTATAAATAAAAGCCCTAGCTTCCAAGACTTGGGTAGATCTTTTGTGAGCGAAATTAGGAGAGCATTCTGAGTTTGAAGCCGAGAACAACAATCGAAGGCCAAATCTTTACCAATTGAAGACATTCCGTTGATGAAGATGAATCCCTCTATTCATTCTTGTGTGTTCTTCATGTCTATGGAGAGCTAAATTCCTCTTGTTGAGTTTAAGGTAGTAGTTAACCTATGAATATACAATACCATTGATTCTTTCCTATGAACAATTATTTGAATTTATTATCAATAAGAAACCTTGCTTTTATATTAAATTATCGTGGAATCTTTGATCGAAAGAAAAGGTTCTACTTTTGCCCTAGGTTACTATATTGATTCAATCTCAATTTGCAGAGATGGAATTGTGATTGAGTTTTCATAATTATCGTGCTTTATTACTCTTATCGCTATTGATATTTGGAGAGATCGAATCTCATACCGGTAGAAGTTTATCTAATTTGATTTGCAGACATGGAATCATATTTGAGGATAAGTGAAGGTAGTAATTCAAAAGATTGTTCCATTGTGAATTAATTGATAAATTGTATAGGAATAGGTTGATGAACCCTAAAGCTCAACATATTTCCTTAATCGTTAACAAACGTTCATTATTTGTATTTAAATTATTGTTTACATTTGATAGTATTATAATCATAAAACAAATCCAATTAACTTTTCTCACTCAAAATAATCAACTATAGAACGGCAGTGATATTAAACCAATCCCTGTGGATACGATATATTACCGAAAATATTTACCCACAAATACTTTCAGCAAATTGGCACCGTTGCCGGGGATTGGTGTCAATATTGCACGCATTGCAATAGTTTTATTTTGAGTTTTGTTGCTATTGAGTTAGTTGTTTCACTCGTGTGTTAGTTTTTGCAGAAATTCGTGTATGCGCAGCAAAGTTCCCAGTGATCAACTTCTTTTTGATCCCGAGATCGAAAGGACCGCTAGGAGGTTAAACAGCAAAACACGAAGAAGAGCAAACATAGCAAGAGCCAGAGACAACGCAACCGCGACATCATCACAGCAACTTGAAACAATTGACGAGTCGCAAGAAGGAGTTTTCTTTCACGAACTATTTGCTGAAGAAGAACAGGACGTTATTATACAACCAACTGTTGTAAACATGGCTGCTACTGGTCCATGTGCAAATAGTCCAAGACTCAACCCGCAGTTCGCTAGAACTGCCGCCAACGGGCGACCGACAGAATTGAAGACCGATATCATACAATTGATTTGTGCAAGTCCTTTCGCCGGATTAGACCACGAAGATCCGTACACGCATCTTACTCGGTTCTATGAGTTAGCAGGTACAACTGGTGTAGCTCAAGCTGATGAAGAGACATTATTCAAGAGGTTGTTCCCACATTCTTTGTTATCTAAGGCAAAGGATTGGTACTTGGATCAACCCGAAACAGTGATGACCGACTGGAACACCTTAGAAGAAAAGTTTTTAGAAAGGTTTTACTCTCAGAACCGATTCTTTGAAGCAAAAACAACCATAGCCGTATTCTCTCAGGGAAGTAATGAATCATTGAATGAAGCATGGGAAAGGTATAAAGCTATGTTGAGAAAGTGCAAAGGACACGGTTTTGCAGAGGTCGATCAAATCCACATGTTCCGTAATGGTCTCACACCTACAAACAAGACACTATTGGATGCCACAGCTGGTGGTTCACTTATGTCCAAGACACCTGCTGAAGCTACTCAGATAATAAAGAGAATGGCTCTAAATGATCGTCAGGGTAACCATGATCGAACGGTCAGAGATAGGAAACCCAGAATATTGGAGTTGAACAACAGTGATGTTCTGCTGGCCTAGAATAAGCTACTAACATCACAAGTGGAACTTTTGACACAACAAATGTCTAAATTACCACAACAAATCAAGGAGCTGAATGGGGTATCTAATTCTTATCAAGTTGCTAAGTGCGAGTTATGCAAGGGAGATCATCAAACAGGATTCTGTCCACCAGTTCTGGAAGAAGAAGTGAATTACATGAACAATAACCAAGGACAAAGGCAGAATCAATATCAGAATCCCTCGTATCAACAAGGGTATCCACCAAGGAATAGCAATCCAGGTTATCAACAAAGGCCACATAATCAAGGATATCAACAACAAGCATTTCAACCTTACATTCAACCGTCACCACAGCAACAAGGAGGACAATCTAAGTTGGAAGAAACCATGAATCAGTTCATCCAAATGTCAATGACAAATCACAAAAATCAAGAGGCAGCTATAAAGAATTTGGAAACTCAAGTGGGCCAACTGGCTAAACAAATTGCGGCTAATCAATCAACTGCAACATTCTCAGCCAACACTCAAGAGAATCCAAAAGAGCATTGCAAAGCGGTGGTGACAAGGACTGGACAAAAAGGTAGTAAGGATGAAACTGAAAAGAATGAGACTGAGGGTGATACAGAAAAGGAAGATGAAAAACATGATGGAGAAGATGAAGAATATGAAATTATTAGTAATGGGGCTGAAGAAGAAACTGAGAATAAAGAAGTTAAAAAGAAAGAAAAGCTAAAAATAAAGAGTAGCAGGGAAAAGATGGCAAGCAACGTGATACCGAGTCAACATTTACCATATCCCCATGCTCCATCAAAGAAGGACAATGCGAGGCAATATGCAAGGTTTATGGAGATTTTTAAACAACTACATATTAACATTCCATTCTCCGAAGCAATTGCTCAAATGCCAAAATATGCGAAATTCATGAAAGATATTTTGACAAAGAAGAAAAGACCGGAAGAAGAAGTTGTTATACTTGATGCACAATGTAGTGCTATAATATCACGCCTTCCTCAAAAGGCAAGAGATCCTGGAAGAGTCACATTGCCGGTTACAATTGGCAATCAAAATATCGGGAATGGATTGATCGATTTAGGATCAAGCATCAATTTAATTCCTCTATCAATAGTGAAGCGGTTGGGAAATATTGAGATGAAGTCAACAAGAATGACTTTACAATTAGCAGATAAGTCAACCACTCTTCCGTATGGAGTTGCACAAGACATGTTAGTAAAAGTAGACAAATTTTTGTTTCCGGTAGATTTCGTTGTGATTGACATGGAAGAAGATAGGGAGTCACCTATCATCCCTGGAAGACCATTCATGAAAACAGCCCGGATGATGATTGATATTGATGATGGTATAATGAAGTTGAGAGTTCAGGATGAAGAGATATGCTTTAATCTCTTCGATGCCATGAAGCAACCAAAAGACAGGAATGACTGTTTTCGCATGGATGTTACGGAAGAGAGTGTAGTTGAAGTGGCAAATCAAATTCATCTATCTAGCCCTTTGGAGAGATCTCTTGTTGAATCTTTTAATGTACTTACTCAAGAAGAAGAAAAATAAATTGAGTTGTTTTTAAAAGAACTAGAGAAAGGTGGCAATACAATCACGAAAGAGGACACATGTTACTACTGTTCCTCTAGATGTGGCATTCTTGATAACCGCCATCATGTCCGAGAACACTGTTGATGTCGCCTTCATTCTCTCGAATGAATTGCGCCGAGCAGCATTGAGTGACACACAACATGGCATTAATGCCAAATGTGTGTTACCACTACCCGGTCTAATTATGGAATTATGCAAGGAGGCAGGGGTAGAATTTTCGGGACAAGGACACCATGTGATTAACACTTTTATTGATGATGTTTTTATTGACAGGTTTTGTGCAAAACCATATTATAGGGATCAATCAGCGGCCGCTTCTCAGGCTGGACCTTCGGTCTCTGCAGCACCACCTAATAGTAGTGCAACCCCTTTTGATCCTCTAGTGGCTCATCACTACTATTCTGCCATGTTTGAGGCGAACAAGAGGTCCCAGATTTTCTTGCATGATGCTATGCAACAGCAGTACAGGAACCTTTCTGCTGCCCCTGAGGAGAGAGCTTTCCCAACACGGGAAAGCTATTTCACATATTGTGGTTGGCCAGAGACCAACCCTTTTCCTGTTGGAGGGGGGTGCAGGTGTAGGTGATGCAGGTGCAGGTGGCGCTGGGAACAATAACCCAGAGCAAGAGGATGAAGACATTGATGCCTGTCGCGGGCGAAAAATCGTTTGTCCTTTTTCGGGATGAGACACCTGATGCCTTCTTTGGGCTCGAGTGCTCAAAAAATGATTTTTCTTTTGTACGGACCAAACTTTTTATTGTTTCCAAAGTAGGAAAAGGAAAAAAGCTGCAATAACCTAAAAAGTGGGGGAGAGATTCCGGGTAAGAGGGTTGGTTATACGAAGGGAAGGTATTAGCACCCAATGTATCTATAGTACTCTATAGGTTTCTTTGTTTTGTTTATTCCATTCTTGTTGTGGTGGAGGTTCTTGTGAAATAGGTGGGACCTAAGGTGTTTGTTTGATTATGCTCGCAAAGATCATCGCGATCCTCTGCATACATATCCCTTAGAGGGAATCAGAGCATCTGTAGCTCGGGGTCTACGGGTGCTAAGGTTTGAATGGTTTTTTTTTGTTTTGTTTTGCTCGCCAAGGATCGACCTTGTGCCTACGTATTCTCAAAGGGATGTTGAGAAAGTCAGAGCAATCGTAGTTCCCACTTATGCTAGTGGAAGCAAAGGAAAATAGACAAATGTCGTCTAAATGCTAGATGTATCTAATCTATATCATCACATACATCTGTTTGATTTTTGTTTGAAAATCTTTTCATTATAAGCCCGGGGCCATGCCACTTAGGGTGCTTAGAATGATAAAGATGTTTTTGTTTAACCAGCCTTGTGGCAAAAGTTTCAATGAAGTCAGCCTTGTGACAAAAACTTTGATTAATCAGCCAGCCTTGTGGCAAAAGTTTCAATGAAGTCAGCCTTGTGACAAAAACTTTGATTAATCATCCAGTACGGTGGTAAAACAGTTTGATTGATTAGCCAGCCTTGTGGCAAAAAAGTTTGATTTTTGATTGATTGATTGTTTGTGATGATATAGAAGAGATACTCCTAGCATAGAGATGAAAAATGTCTAATCTCCTAGGGTATTTGTTTTGGATATTGGGGATGCTTATAAGAAGCCCGTGGGTCCTTGTACGAAGCCCAAGAGGAGGCTATCCGAGGGTCCTTGCATTGTAAGCCCAAGAGGAGGCTATGGGAGGGACAATCCAGGGTCCTTGCATTGTAAGCCCAAGAGGAGGCTATGGGAGGGTCACTCGTTTGTACAAAGCCCAAGGGGAGGCATGGTATAGTTGGTTTGAGCTCTTAGAGCGATTTCACCGGGAAACCATACTCTATGTCCTAACCTAAACTAGGGAGATTCTTTGCACGAAGCCCAATAGGAGACTATGGGGAACCTAGTGTTGTACTAAGTTGAACAAGCACACATATCACACATATGAACAAACATGAACAAGTATGAACAAACATGAACAGGTATGAACAATTATATATATGACAAAGTGTGTGTATATAATGGAGTTTATGAAGGAAATATACCTGTAAGCATGATCCATTTGTATACACAGGGCTCGGGACTCATACTCGGGGAGAGGTCCACTTGAGTTTATTCAAAGCTATGTAAACAGGTATTTACAAAAGGCTTGGGACTTATACCTACATGGAGGCCCATGGTATATTTTTGGGAAGATTTAAAGAAACCTTCATTTTTGGTTTGTTATTCAAAGTTAAAAAACAAATTGATTGAGATATGTACAAAAGTGTGTGTACAATGAAATACCTAATTTCATGTACAGGAATGGGTATGTACAAAAGGGCTTGGGACTTATACCTACGTGGAGGCCCATGTTTTATTTTATAAAACATGGTTGATTGTTTTATTTACAAACGCGTCGTTTCGTCGTTTTGAAAACAGTTTGAAAAGTATTGTTTTGAAAGAGTTTTTTTGTATAAAGAAAAACTTGTATAAAAGGAAAAAAAGGAGTGGGTCTTATACTCTCTAATATTCGAGAGGCCCCACATCGCTTTGAAAATCAATTGATCAAAATAAAAAGATTTAATCAATAGTTTCTTTTGAAATCAAAAAGAGATGGTTTATCGTTTTTGAAAAGAATTGCGATCGCTTGTTTTAAAACGATTTGAAATTGAAAGAAATCAAATTAATCAAGATAAACAAAAAGATTATGCTTAATTAACACCTAAATGATTAGGGTTTGATCACAAAATATTTATAAGTGATTAGGTTTGAAAATTAAATGAAAAAACAATATTTAAAGTATTTAAAAACATTTAAAAATGTATCATTTTAAACCTAATTAAAAGCATATTAAATAAATCTTTTTTTTGTGATTTTCTTTGATGTTCATAAAATATGTATATTAAATAAGAGGTGTGTAAAAAATGAATGAAAAATGAATTAATTTGGTTAGTTAAATAATTAATTGAAGTTGTGAAGAAAATGAAAGAAAATAGGTACTAAAAAAATGGTTTTGTCTCCACAAGGGTTTGAACCCACGACCTCACGCTCACCACTCAAAAACATAACCAACTGGACCACGCGCGTGGTCTGATTATCAAAGGCAAGGATTAGGTTATATTTTGAGTCAAGTTACCAAATTCAGTTTCAAAAATATGGCGCCAAGAACATGAATCCCATTTGAATTTGAAAATTCTGGAAACTGAATCAAATTGATCAAGTGAAGGGTCTAATTCACTCGTTTTTTCACAAGGATCACAATGGTGGTATTTAATTCCATTTATTTTCACTCTAAGGGGGTCAATTCTCTGATGAACACGAAGAACCCTAATTCTATGATTCATTCTAAAATCGTGTATGTGCAAGTTAAGATGCAATTGATTGAGGGTTAATGATCCTCATAGGTGCAGAAACAAGATGGTATGCTCACATTTCATTTATGATGCGTGCAAGTATGAGTTTGAAGTTCATGAGGCTTACCTTCAAAAACGACAAAGCTGGAAATCGAATTTGAGCCTGGAGGTGTTACAGATGTTGTTGCTCAATCTGGACAGCTTCAATGGACCTTATAGAACATGTCTGGATGCTTGGAGTGAATTGAAAACCTCTTGATCACCTTGTGGTACCCGAACTGCAGTATGGTTCAAGTGAGAATCAAGCTTAGTGATTTTGGTGTTTCAGATCATGTATGATGGTTGGAACAGTTCATATATGGTATATGGAATGTGTTTGGATGATTAACTTGGACAGAATTGGCCTGGATTTCATTTTGGCATGATAAGGCTAATGTTATGCATATTTGGAGGTGAGATGATGATTCTGAGTTTTAAGGTGTTTTTGGGTGTGTGGATGGATCAAACACATCACATTTGATGTTTATGGGATGTTAGAACCTTCACTTTGCTCAGAAATTGCAAGAAATGGAAATTGCAATTCTCCCTCTTTGAAACTCATGAAACTTGTAACTTAAGAAAGAAGAGAGAAAACCTATGATTATGAGGTTTTGGTGTGAGTTTGAAGATGATTTGAACCTCTATTTATAGGCCAAAGTTTCTGAATACAAAGCTCTTGCAAGTTGATCAAGAATGATGATTTGGCTTAAGAGATAAAATGGAATCTTTCACATTAAATGCAAATGGTTAAAAGTGACTTAACCATGGTTATTTCTCAAGCTTCTTATCCTCTTCCATTCTGATCTCAAATCACAAAATATCTACCAATTATTGCATCTATGCATCATTATTTGGATCATTTGGCAAATTGGTTCATAACTTAGTGAAAATGGCATGAAATTTCAAGTGAAAAGTTCACTAATGTCAAAATTCAAAACTATGGCTATACTCCATATTTTTTCATGCTCTTGGACATTTTGGGAAGCTCATGTTACATACTTCAAAAGCCTAGTTGAAAGTTTCCTCAAGTCTCTTAAGGAAATGGGTGAAAAAGTTCCATGAACTTTGAAGAAAATGAAGTTTTAAGTAAAATTTTCATAAGATACCAACTTTGAAGCTCCACATCTCTTAAATGGTTGATCTTATGGAAAAAAATTATATGTGACAAAGTTGTTTATTGGATCAAAATCTACAACTTTCATGTTGGAAGTTTTTTTCAGTTTGTAGGTGAAATTTTGAGAAATTCCCTTCCAAAGTTTGGAAAAAACCATTGAAAAACACTTAGAATTTTTCTAAGTATGGAAAGTCAAACTTTTGACTTTTTGATTCTTGATTGATTTTCTTGATTTTTCTTGATCAAATGACTTTATATATCATATATTGATAATTCAAAACTTCAAAAGTCATGGTTGACCAAAATTCCCCAAAAGTCAATGGTGATCTTGTACAGTTGACTTTTTCAGACGAATCGCGTTTCTGGAGATTTCAAATGAAACAGGCTATCCTCACCATATGAATGGTATGAATGGATCATATTGAAGCATTAGAGGATATTGAGCCATGTTTTGAGTTGTGGCACCATGTCCTGATTAAAAAGTCAGTTGTTTAGTGAATTAGGTCAAAAACCCTAATTGTCGACCTGATGAAATTGATGACTGTGGATCTTGAATTGAGACACAATCTTCATTGAATATTGTCATAGGGATTATTTGAGGATGATTGAAACCTTTGATTGACTTCCTGGGGATTTTTAGGGTTTCCCAAATGTGATCCCTGATTTCAGTCCCTGATAGTTCAAAACCCTGATCTGAGGATTTGTCTGATCAATCTTTGTGTAGGAGATGTTATGAGCCAATGGATTAGGTCAAAATGATGCACTTGAGGTCTTGATATCATGTCCCAAGCCATTAGGTCAAATTCTGAGCAAAAGTCAGGAGTGTGCTGTCTTCAGTCAAAACCCTAATCTGGTTGGTTCAGAGCCTTTGAGCTTGTTGAAATGAATCTCTGAGGACCAAATGTTGATTGTTGATGAAGATGATTCATTTGAGATGAAGGGAGAACAAAACCCTAGTTGATTGTTACTTGTACTGATGAGTGATTTCTTGATTAAACCCTGCTGAGTCACAAATAACAAACACAAGCTATGTAATTTGTTAGTGATGCAAATGATGTATATGCAATGATATGAGGTGGTATCTTAGGTCAAAAATTGGGGTATGACAGATGCCCCTATTTAAGTTTCTTCAACCTGAGACATGAAGATTGAAAATCTTCGTTTTGATAGGGTGGAAGAGACTTAAATATCAGAAAACGCGAATTTTGGACCTAAGATACCAAAATCGCGAATGATGCAAGGATATCTTTACCGAGGGGATATCAAGAGCTGACTCCGCTGGGGAGAAGAGATCTGGAAGGATGTCTCAATCCGTTTTAGGAAGAGAATCCGTTTTGTCTTTTCGGGAAAGCAAGTGTATGCTTCACCGGGGAATGATAGCTTTGTAAGAAAAGCTTACCTACCGACATTATCGACTATCAGCACGGGGATAGACTTGTTTAATAATGCGAAGGTGAAAGGTATGAAACTGTATTACCGACTATCACCATGGTGACAGACTTGACATGGTAAAAAGAGTTTCAAAGGTTCGGTTAATATTACCGACTATCAGCCTTGTGATAGACATGTTTAATAATATAACCAGAACAAAAGGTTACCGACTACCAGCCTTGTGATAGTGGTTTTGAAGACATGATCAGTTATCAGCCGAGTGATAAAATGATCCTGGAGACTTTGCTAGGGAAATTACTGGTTATTCAGCCTTGTGAACAGTAATAAGGCCCTGATTGTCAGATGGTCTTCATGATTGATTTCCTAGAGAGGAAATTTTTGAAAGAAACATAAACTGCTCAGATGACGAGGCGATTGTTTATGGTTCAATTTTTCACGACTCTATTTGGGGAATCGAAACTTGAATCTTTGGTAAAGACAAGGTTCTAACCATGAATAAATTGGAAAGAAACAGTCAAACAAGACTTTGTACCCATGAGGAATGAACTCGAATGGGTATTTTCTCCTTTGTTTTGAGAGGAGAAACTAAAGCAACCTTCTTCCACGAGGAATGATCTCAGTGGGGAACTGGAGAAAGAAAGGATGTTATTTCTGCTTATGGGTGACAACCTACTTGGAGAGATGACACGCCCGTATCTGTTTCTTTTTTTTCTTTTCTTCTTTTTGAGGATAAATATATCCTGAATGAATGATTTCGAAGCAACCATTGAAAAATGCAAAAATGCATAAATGATGCAAATATGTATGAATGATGAATGTCATGAATGTAGCATGCATGCTGACGAGACTGACAGACAATGAAGTATATACTGGAGAAGGACCGACGTCGCAATACAACCAGATACTTGGCAAATGTTCTTCAACACGGTGTAGATAACACAGGTGATGAATGGTGTTGCGTGCTTTAAACTTCTCTGGGGAAGATAAGCATTTTTCCTTATTGAGATGGAAGAACCTCCTCACTGGAGATGGAAAATCTTCTTCACTGAGGATAGGAGAGCTTCTTCACTGGGGATAGAAGAGCTTCTTTACCTCGAGGGATAATTGCTTCAGGAATTCTTTTCTGGGACCAGAATACCGTTGTCTCAACAATTTTTCAGGGAGAATCCTTTTGTTCATCCTGTGGAGACGACTGCTGATGTTCCTTCCGTTGTTCACAACTCAAAGGAAAGTTTCGCTTTTATTTTGAAAAAGTGAAGTAAAATTCATTTAAAACTTTTTTTTTCTTTCAAAAACGAATAACACAATTAAAGCGTCATTTTGCAAGCTAAAAGAAATTAGAGATCGCAAACAAGTGGGCACAAGGCTCAAATTTATTTAATAGGATGGAAATCAGCTAAAGGCGTGATTCCATGGAGTATTTACAAAAGTTGGAAATGGTAATTATGCGGAAAAGGCTACATTGAAAGCAATAACCACTATTTCCCCCAGCAACTTTGAGTTCCAACTATGCTTGTTGCTTCAGATTGACAATGATTTGAAGATCCTTTGATGAAAATGACTCCTCAGATGATGAAGTACGGACTGATGCAGTTACTTTGTCATAATTCCTTAATTTTTGCCTAGATTGCCCTTTCAGGTTTTCAATCTACCAGGATGAATTTTTCTGTTTATTGTCTCTAATTTTTGCCTGGACCGCCCTTTCAGGTTTTCAGTCCACCGAGACGCTCATTTTTGCCTAAGTCGCCCTTTGCGGGTTTTCGACTTACCGAGCTGTTCTTTTGTATTTTTTAGACAAAGTATTTCTTGACTGCATCAGCATTCACAGGATGTGGGAGTTCATCACCATCCATGGTTGCAAGAATCATGGCGCCGCCAGAAAATGTTCTTTTGACAACATACGGGCCTTCGTAATTAGGAGACCATTTGCCCCTAGAATCTGGTTGAAAAGACAAGATCTTTTTAAGCACGAGGTCGCCTTCTTGAAATTCACGAGGTCGAACCTTTTTGTTGAAAGCCTGTTTCATCCTTGCTTGGTATAACTGTCCATGGCATAGAGCAGTCATACGTTTTTCTTCGATTAAGTTCAACTGATCGTATCTGCTTTGACACCATTCAGCCTCTGATAACTTGGTCTCCATGAGGACTCTCATTGATGGAATTTCAACTTCTACGGGGAGCACAGCTTCCATGCCGTATACTAGAGAAAAGGGAGTTGCCCCTGTTGAAGTACGCACTGAAGTTCGGTACCCATGTAAAGCAAATGGCAGCATTTCGTGCCAGTCTTTGTAAGTGACGACCATTTTCTGGACGATCTTCTTAATGTTCTTGTTGGCAGCTTCAACGGCGCCGTTCATTTTTGGTCTGTAAGGAGAAGAGTTATGATGCTCAATCTTGAATTCCTCACATAATTCTTTCATCATCTTGTTATTCAAGTTTGAACCATTGTCAGTAATGATCTTGCTGGGAACACCATATCGGCAAATGATGTTATTCTTGATAAACCTCACAACCACTTGTCTTGTAACATTGGCGTAAGATGCTGCTTCGACCCATTTGGTGAAGTAATCAATTGCTACTAAGATGAAACGATGACCGTTTGAAGCTTTCGGTTCGATCATTCCAATCATGTCGATACCCCACATGGAGAAAGGCCACGGAGATGATAGAACGTTGAGTAGAGTCGGTGGCACATGGATCTTATCTGCGTAGATCTGGCACTTGTGACATCTCTTCACGTGTTTGTAACAGTCAGATTCCATTGTCAACCAATAGTATCCTGCTCTTAAGATCTTTTTGGACATTGCATGCCCATTTGAATGAGTTCCAAAGGACCCTTCATGCACTTCATGCATTAACATGTCTGCTTCGTGTCTGTCCACGCATCTGAGCAAAACCATGTCGAAGTTTCTTTTGTATAGCACATCTCCGTTCAGGAAGAAACTGCCAGAAAGTCTCCTTAGAGTTTTCTTATCTTTGTTTGATGCCCCAAGCGGGTACTCTTGAGTTTGAAGGAAGCGCTTGATGTCGTGGAACCACGGTTTATCATTGATGACTGCTTCAGTTGCAAACACATAGGCGGGCCTTTCAAGGCGCGTGATTCTGACTTTAGGCACATCATTCCAGTGACTGACTTTGAACATGGAAGATAGAGTAGCCAAGGCGTCTGCCATTCGATTCTGATCTCGAGGTATATGATGCAATTCAACCTTGTTGAAGAAAGTCAAAAGACGTCTTGCATAGTCTCTGTAAGGAATCAAGCCAGGGTGGTAAGTTTCCCATTTGTCTTTGATTTGGTTGATCACGAGGGCTGAATCTCCATATATGTCCAGGATCTTGATCCTTAAGTCAATGGCTTCTTCGAGACCCATGATACAAGCTTCATATTCCGCGATGTTGTTGGTACAATCAAATAGCAGTCTGGCGGAGAATGGGATATGAGTACCCTTGGGAGTGATGATGATTGCCCCAATTCCATTGCCAAAAGCGTTTACTGCTCCATCAAAAATTAGGCCCCATCTTGATCCAGGCTCAGGACCTTCTTCAGGTAACGGTTCGTCACAATCTTTCATCTTCAAGTATAAGACATCTTCATCAGGAAAGTCAAACTTGAGAGATTGATATTCATTAATTGGTTGATGCGCCAAATGATCGGCGAGAATGCTTCCTTTGACTGCTTTTTGAGCACGGTACTCAATGTCATACTCAGATAACAGCATTTGCCATCGGGCAATCCTTCCTGTTAAGGCGGGCTTTTCAAAGACGTACTTGATCGGATCCATTTTGGAGATTAACCAAGTAGTATTGTTGATCATGTATTGGCGGAGACGTTTTGAAGCCCAGGCCAAAGCACAACACGTTTTTTCGAGCATGGAGTAACGAGACTCACAGTCTGTGAATTTCTTACTCAAGTAATAGATGGCATGCTCCTTCTTACCGGTTTCATCTTGCTGTCCAAGCATACAGCCCATGGATTCTTCCAACACAGTAAGGTACATGATTAATGGTCTTCCTTCAACTGGAGGAATCAATATTGGTGGTTCTAACAGGTACTCCTTGATACTGTCGAACGCTTTCTGGCAATCTTCAGTCCATACAACCCCTTGATCTTTGCGGAGAAGCTTGAAAATTGGCCCACAAGTAGCAGTCATTTGAGAGATAAATCTGGAGATATAGTTCAATCGTCCAAGAAATCCTCTTACTTGCTTTTCAGTTTTTGGTGCAGGCATCTCTTGAATAGCTCTGACTTTGTCGGGATCTACTTCAATACCTCTTTGGCTGACAATGAAACCCAAGAGTTTTCCAGATCTAACCCCAAAAGTACATTTGTTAGGATTCAAGCGAAGCTGATATTTCCTTAGTCGTTGAAACAACTTCAAAAGGTATTCAGTATGTTTTTCTTCTGTGCTGGACTTGGCTATCATGTCGTCCACATAAACTTCTATTTCTTTATGCATCATGTCATGAAAGAGAGTAGTCATTGCCCTTTGGTAAGTTGCGCCTGCATTCTTTAGTCCAAACGGCATCACTTTGTAGCAAAAGGTACCCCATGGGGTGATGAAAGATGTCTTCTCCATATCTTCAGGAGCCATCTTGATCTGATTATAACCGGAGAACCCGTCCATGAAGGAAAAGACGTTGAACTTAGCGGTGTTATCAACCAGCATGTCGATATGTGGTAAGGGAAAGTCATCTTTTGGACTGGCCTTATTCAGGTCACGGTAGTCAACACACATTCTGACTTTGCCATCTTTCTTCGGAACTGGCACTATGTTGGCCAACCATTGAGGATACTCAGAGGTGACAAGAAAACCTGCGTCGAGCTGTTTCTGAACTTCCACTTTGATCTTGTTAGCCATATCAGGGTGAGTCCTTCGCAATTTCTGCTTAACCGGCGGACATTCTGGCTTCAATGGCAAGTAATGCTGAACAATATTGGTATCCAACCCAGGCATGTCTTGGTAGGACCAGGCAAACACGTCAACATATTCTTTGAGAAGGTCTGTCAACTTACTCTTGATATCAGCATCAAGCAGCGATCCAATGGTCACTTCTTTTTTGTCTTCTTCAGAACCCAAGTTGATCTTTTCTAAAGGCTCTTTGTGAGGCAGAATGGCTCTTTCCTCGTGCTTAAGTAATCGAGAGATCTCGTCCGGGATCTCTTCTTCTTCCTCTTCTTCGGCTTCGAACACAGGAAACTCAAAGTTGGGAGAGGGCATAGGGTTATTGCATTCAATGGGTTTATCAATAGTAAATCAGCACATGTGATTTATATCTATTTCAGAAAATTTATGAATGCAAGAGTGTATGCAGATTTTTTTTGAAAAAGTTTTTTTTTTTTTTTTTATTTTGGTTTTTTAGGATTACCATTTCCAGAAAAAGCAAAAATAAAACATATAATGTAGGGAATTCAAAATGACACTTTATTTATGATTCATTTTTGAAACAAAGCCCTAAACACAAACTCATTTGTCTTGGGCAGGACAAAGAGGGAAACTTTTAAAACAAAGCCCTATACACAAAGTTATTTGGGCGGAAAATTTAAAAGCAAAGCCCTATAAAACATCTCTCTGCTTTGGGCAAGGCAGGAGGTCAAAATAACAGCGAGGTGATTACTTTGAGCGGCGAACAACATTCGGAACGTCGACAGCCTTCCAGTAGCAACGAACTCCTCTGTGTATTATGTATTCAGGAAAATCCTCCCCAGAGTGATCTTCAGTATTGACATTGACCGCTGGTCGAGCAGGATTTGAAGGTCCTGGTTTGTCACCCTTGTTCTTTGTAGAGTTGAAACGGTCTTCTTCTACTTCTTGAAGAGCATAAGATGAGTCACAATCTTCAGAATTTTCAGGATGTATTTCCCAGTCTTCAGGATGAAGAGACTCATTGTCAGCGACACTTTCTGAGTCAGTTGCGGGACCATCTTCCCCTTCATCTTCAAAAATGGCATTTATGTGATAATAACCATCTTCAGGATTATAAACCTTGGCAGGTGCGTTAAATCCGAAATCTTCAGTAATTTCAGGCTGCTGAGGAAATTGACAGGGCTGATAAGCCTCTTCTGGTTGACTATTATATTCAAAGGAATCTCCCCATCCAGTTGGTTGGATATCCTCAATCGCAATCTTGTAACTTTCAGGTGCAGTGTATTTCACCATATAATCAAATTTTCCACTTGGTTGTCCCAAGGTGTCCCAAACCTCTGCAGGAATAAGCGGAATTTCTTTAGCACTTGTTTTCTCTGAAGGAGGATATGGTTCTTCCTGAGATATGTATCCCGAGTCATTGAGATAACATTTCCATTCTTCTTCAGGATCACGTAGACCTTCTTCAATATATTCTTCAATAAGGACATTAACCTCTTGAGGAATTGGGTTAAGGAATCCTCCACTAATGAATGTTTCTTTGATCGGTCGAAGGGTTTCATCCTTCTTGGTGCAGTTTGAGAATGTTGGTGAACATCCGAGACCTGCTCTAGTTTCATTCTTGGTAGGGATCACAACTTGCCCCCAGCCAGTGGTAGTTCCATCTTTCACTACTTTCACTGCCTCTTTGTAAGAAGAGATTGATGCTTTCTTTTTGGAAGATTCGTCTTCTAAAGAGAAACCTTGGAACTGAGTTCCTTCCACATCATCAGCACTAATGAAAGAGAAATTGGACAAATGGCTCACCATCAAGGCTTGTTCTCCACTTATTGTTACCAATTTTCCATTTGTTACAAATTTTAACTTTTGATGGAGCGTAGAAGTTACTGCCCCTGCTTCATGAATCCATGGTCGTCCTAACAGACAGCTATAAGCAGCTTGAATGTCCATGACCTGGAAGGTGATTTGAAATGTATGTGGACCAATTGTCATGGGAAGGTTGACTTCGCCGATAACAGATTTTCGCGATCCATCAAATGCTTTGACTACTACACCACTGAATTTCATAGGCATTCCTTGGTAAGACAAGCGAGCAAGAGTCGTCTTTGGCATCACATTCAAGGAAGATCCGGTGTCTACCAACACATTGGACAAAGAGTCTGACTGACAGTTCATAGAAATGTGCAAAGCAAGATTGTGATTTCTGCCCTCCTCGGGGAGTTCTTCATCACAGAAGCTTAAATTGTTGCAAGCTGTTATGTTGGCTATTATCCCATCAAAGTGATCAACAGTCACATCATGATCCACAAAAGCTTGATCTAAGACCTTCATCAGGGCTTCTCTGTGGGCTTCTGAATTCAACAACAATGAAAGTATTGAGATTTTTGAAGGAGTCTGCATAAGCTGATCCACAATCTTGTATTCACTTCTTTTGATAAGCTTCAAAATTTCGTCAAAATCTGGATTGACATTGGTTCCACTGGACTGACCAACATCAGTGTTTGTATTACTGACAGGAGTTTCCACAGGATTCCCCACTGGTATATTAACAGGATTTTGCCCAGTTACAGGAGCAACAGGCTGCTTTGGAGGTAGTGGAGTATACACACGTCCACTTCTTGTTACTCGACTCACATCAGCGATGTTCACGACAGATGAAAGAGTTGGTAAAGGAACTTCTTGTCCATCCTTTATCATTGTTGCATTGTAGTTGTATGGAACTGCCTTGTCAGAGTCATAAGGAACAGGTCCAGGTAGACAAATGATCAAAGGAGCAATAGGAACCTTTGGCTTGTTGTAAGTAACTTCTATGCGTTCGGGCATGTTGAAATGAGGAACGATGACGTTAACTGTAGGCATTTCCGAGTTGATATCTGAGACTAAAAGCTCATGCGGATAACATCCTATCATGTTAACTTCATTTTCATCCCTATTTCTGTAGATCTCAATAGTACCATTATCTAGCAAAACTTGGAGATCTCTTCTCACAATCGAACACCCGTGAGGATCCACACAACATATTCTACAGGAACCGTATTGATGCTGGCGAAAATTCGGCCCCCGACAAAGAGTAGCGTGCATTTGTACCAAATCTGCTCTTGAGAAGTTGATGTTATAGACTCGGTATTGGCCAGGACATCCATATACCATGTTTACAACATGCCCTCCATGATTGGGCAGCGGATTTGCTTGCACATTTGGATTCAAATTTCTGAATGAGAGGAGATTAGATCTAACCAACCTCTGAACTTCATATTTCAAAGCTATGCAATGCTCAAGATCATGGCCAGGTGCTCCTTGATGATAAGGGCATGAGACCTCAGCTTTGTACCACCATGGGAGTCTCTCAGGTACTGGTGGTGGTGCTCTAGTTTGAGCGAGACCTTTTTCAATCAAAGCAGGGTACAATTCTGTATAGGTCATTGGAATCGGATCAAACTGTGGAGCTCTTTGCACACGATTCTGATTGTTGTTAAGTTGTTGAGCCTGTTGTCGAGGCTGTTGTTGTTGAAACTGCGGGGTAAATCCCGGATTTGGCGCTGTATTAACGACTGGCGCAATAGCTGAAACCTGTTGTTGACGACTGACATTTCCTCTTGGCCTCCCTTGGGATACCATGTCAACACTTTGTTCCTTCTTCTTTGGGAAACCACTTCCGAACTTTTTGGTTCCGCTTGAAGATCCACCTTCTTTAGTTAGACGTCCAGTTCGGACTCCTTCTTCTAGACGCATCCCCATGTTTACCATTTCGGTGAAATCACTTGGAGTACTAGCAATCATGCGTTCATAATAAAACGGACTGAGAGTATTCAAGAAGATCTTTGTCATCTCTTTCTCTTTTAACGGTGGATTAATCTGAGCAGCAGTTTCTCTCCATCGTTGGGCATACTCTTTGAAAGCTTCATGGTCTTTCTGAGCCATGGATCGAAGCTGATCTCTGTCTGGAGCCATATCCGAGTTATACTTGTATTGTCGGACAAAGGCCTCGCCTAGGTCGTTGAAAGTTCGAATATTGGTGCTATCCAAACCTGTGTACCACTTCAGTGCGGCACCAGTCAAACTATCTTGAAAGTAATGGATAAGCAACTGATGATTATCTGCATAGGTAGACATCTTTCTGGCATACATCACGAGATGACTTTGTGGACAAGAACTACCTTTGTACTTCTCAAAGTCTGGGACCTTGAATTTAGCTGGTATTTGTACACTGGGAACCAAACATAGCTCCTGGGCATTCTTTCCAAACAAATCTTTGCCACGAATAGCTTTGACTTCCAATTGAATCTTGTTGAACTGTTCTTGGAGATCTTCCACAAGGTTACGCTGATTTGTGCTATCACCTTGATCATGATAAATCTCATTGCCATCATAAGGAACAGTGTGAACCGTAGGGGTCGGAACTGTCATAGTGGGTTGAGAAAGTGCCATAGTGATTTGGGAAAAAGTTACCCCTGAATGTGGAATAAATGCTGAACCTTGCGCAGCAGGCGCTTCAGTTGTAGCTGTTTGAACCCCAGAGAAATTATGGCGGAAACCTGTACCAAAGCTGAAAGGCGGGCCCCAACCTTCTGGCATGGAGAAAGATGGAATACCGAATGCAACTGTAGAAACCGGAGTAGTGACTTCAGATGTTACCGTCGCTTGGCTGTTAGGTGGTGGCGGCTGATTCTGTGCGGCCATTAAGGAGTCAACCAGAGTAGTGAGACTTTCCAACTTTTCCTGAAGAGTGGTCACTGTACCACGGAGCTCAATATTCTCTTGTTCAGAGTGTTCCATTACTCTTCTTCTATTTGAACGAGTATTGTATCTGTGATCTGATTGCGAACGCGGTCGAGAAACTTTGAGACGCGACAGCTTGACGATCTATTGGAGAAAGATCCAAAAGATGAGACTCTATACAACAGACTCGATATGCAGAATGATGTATGCAAAAAGAAATTTATGATTTTTCCAAACATTTTAAAGATTATTTCCTTGCAAACATTTGAACACAAACAATTCTTTTATTGAAATAATGGGAAATGTTACAACATTGGAGCGTAGCTCCTTACAGAATCAAATGATACATGAAAATCTAAACAAATCCTAAACATCTTCATCAGACGAAGAACCAAATGCGTTGTGCAGCTTGAGCTTCATGATTTCTTTCCCATAGTAGGCTTTCAACTCGGCCTTTTCAGCTCTCAGCTTGTCAACAACATTCTTCCAATTGTCAGGCATCGGAGCGTTGCTTGTCGAGGCTTCAGGATTTTTCTTGCTTTCTTTGATGTATCTTCTGATTGCGGCGTCTTTCCGACGGATCTTCTCATCTTTGCTCATGAGCCATCCATCTTGATAATAGAGAGTTTCTTCGTGATCTTTCACTCTTTTCTTCATCTTTCTATTTTCCTCATCAGTTTTACGAAACTTTTCTTCCCAAGCGTCTTTTTCTGACCTCATCTTGGCTAAGATCTCCTGGTACTTTTCTACAGTGTTAATGGGAACATTGGGTAGTTGAGACACCACAGGGAACATGGGTTTTTCATAATCATAAGGCATTTGAAACTCCTTTGCTCTTTTCTTCACCCAGCTGGTGTAGGCGTTCGTAGCAATGCAGTTTCTTTCCCCACCTTTTTCTTTTCTTCGGACGTCGTACCAAGCTCTCACCATTCTTGTTTTCAACCCTTGAGGATCCTCCCCTTCTTGGTAGAAGTAGCTTTCCACTGCGAGACCAACAGGTTTAACTGAATTTGCATACCCGAGTTGTCGTCGGGCTAGGACCGGATTGTAGTTAATTCCTCCTTGTGTACCAATGAGGGGTACATTGGCGAATTCTCCACAACTATCAATGATTTCTGTTCCGCAACGAGCCAGAGCATACCAATGGATATCATTATTAGTAAGGGACATAAGTCTTCGAGGCCAATGCAAACCTTCTCGGTTTTCCGTGAAAATAGGAGACTTAGGTAAGTGTGAAACAATCCATTTGTACAAAAGAGGTGCACAACATACAATGATTCCACCACCTTGGCGATTTTTGTGACGAATAGAGAAATACATGTCACCAAGCAAAGTCGGAACAGGATTCCCATTCAGAAAGATCTTTATGGCGTTGATATCAACAAAGTCGTTGATGTTGGGAAACAGAACCAACCCATAGATGAGCAAGGCTAATACAGCTTCAAAAGCTATCATGCTACCAGTGTTAATGAAATCAAAAGCTTTCTTTATTAGAAACTGCGAAGTCAAACCCGGAAGGTTTCCTTTGGTAGTCCAATTACTTTCTATTTCAGATTTCTTCAAGTGGATACTTGCTGCAATGACTGGTGACTTAGGAATGGCTTCCAAACCATTGAAAGGTATTTTGTCAGACACAGGAATACCCAAAAGATTGGCATATTCTTCCAAGGTTGGTACCAACTGATAGTCTGGAAAGGTGAAACACCGGTAGACGGGATCATAGAATTGAACCAGAGTTTTGAGAAGTCCTTCATCAACATGAGTGTTCAAGATAGGCAAAAGCTTTCCATGGCTTTTCCTAAAATCGGAAGGATCTTGTACAAAAGATGCTAACTCTTTCAGTCTTTCTACATTAGGAGCTTTGAAACCGTACTTCTTGGTATGCCTTTTTACCCACTCCATAACTTAATCCTATAATGTTTGCAAGGAAAATTTCTAATTTTTTTTTTTGGAAAAATCATGTTTTTATGGAAAAAGATGGGTTTTTTAATGAATGTATGAATGCATGGATGCATGGATGCCACATATTCAAACATGGTAAAGCAAACATGGTAGTTCAAACATGGTACTACAAACATGGTGACACAAACATGGTACACACAAGTTCAACGGTCCAGCGTCACGAGCATGAGGTCAGAGAACCAAACATGGGATAGTACTAGGGTTTATCACCTGCAAAACATGTTCTACTGATACGTCAGAGTCCACATTTTTCTTTCGGATATTACCGGCTTGCACAACTGAACTTGTGAGCCAGCAATATTCTCAAGAAAAACTCGTCTGAGTGTGGTTCTCCGCATGACAACTAATCCAAGTCTACACCTGAATAGTTTCTGCACCACAACCTAATAAGGCCAGGATGGGTTGGGGTTCTACAGCCAACTCAGCTTCTACAGTTCAATGAAAGCAATAATGTCTTCGCAACTGAACTTGCTAAACATATACTACAAACAAGGAACCTCCACTGAGCGGAAGGATTCTCATGCTGACTTTTTAAGGACTGAACTCCTTGTATGCCATACATGACTATACCCTCCACCTAATTCTTATGTGTACTTAATCCGGGTTAGGATTTGTCCATAATGTATCACTTGTAACAGAATCACACAAGTAACAGGACCAAGGAACCACACATGTAAATAAAATAAAAACAAAACAAATAGAAATAACCCTTTCTTTGGAAACAACAAAAAGTTTATCCCCAGCAGAGTCGCCATTTTTCTGTCGCGGGCGAAAAATCGTTTGTCCTTTTTCGGGATGAGACACCTGATGCCTTCTTTGGGCTCGAGTGCTCAAAAATGATTTTTCTTTTGTACGGACCAAACTTTTTATTGTTTCCAAAGTAGGAAAAGGAAAAAAGCTGCAATAACCTAAAAAGTGGGGGAGAGATTCCGGGTAAGAGGGTTGGTTATACGAAGGGAAGGTATTAGCACCCAATGTATCTATAGTACTCTATAGGTTTCTTTGTTTTGTTTATTCCATTCTTGTTGTGGTGGAGGTTCTTGTGAAATAGGTGGGACCTAAGGTGTTTGTTTGATTATGCTCGCAAAGATCATCGCGATCCTCTGCATACATATCCCTTAGAGGGAATCAGAGCATCTGTAGCTCGGGGTCTACGGGTGCTAAGGTTTGAATGGTTTTTTTTGTTTTGTTTTGCTCGCCAAGGATCGACCTTGTGCCTACGTATTCTCAAAGGGATGTTGAGAAAGTCAGAGCAATCGTAGTTCCCACTTATGCTAGTGGAAGCAAAGGAAAATAGACAAATGTCGTCTAAATGCTAGATGTATCTAATCTATATCATCACATACATCTGTTTGATTTTTGTTTGAAAATCTTTTCATTATAAGCCCGGGGCCATGCCACTTAGGGTGCTTAGAATGATAAAGATGTTTTTGTTTAACCAGCCTTGTGGCAAAAGTTTCAATGAAGTCAGCCTTGTGACAAAAACTTTGATTAATCAGCCAGCCTTGTGGCAAAAGTTTCAATGAAGTCAGCCTTGTGACAAAAACTTTGATTAATCATCCAGTACGGTGGTAAAACAGTTTGATTGATTAGCCAGCCTTGTGGCAAAAAAGTTTGATTTTTGATTGATTGATTGTTTGTGATGATATAGAAGAGATACTCCTAGCAAAGAGATGAAAAATGTCTAATCTCCTAGGGTATTTGTTTTGGATATTGGGGATGCTTATAAGAAGCCCGTGGGTCCTTGTACGAAGCCCAAGAGGAGGCTATCCGAGGGTCCTTGCATTGTAAGCCCAAGAGGAGGCTATGGGAGGGACAATCCAGGGTCCTTGCATTGTAAGCCCAAGAGGAGGCTATGGGAGGGTCACTCGTTTGTACAAAGCCCAAGGGGAGGCATGGTATAGTTGGTTTGAGCTCTTAGAGCGATTTCACCGGGAAACCATACTCTATGTCCTAACCTAAACTAGGGAGATTCTTTGCACGAAGCCCAATAGGAGGCTATGGGGAACCTAGTGTTGTACTAAGTTGAACAAGCACACATATCACACATATGAACAAACATGAACAAGTATGAACAAACATGAACAGGTATGAACAATTATATATATGACAAAGTGTGTGTATATAATGGAGTTTATGAAGGAAATATACCTGTAAGCATGATCCATTTGTATACACAGGGCTCGGGACTCATACTCGGGGAGAGGTCCACTTGAGTTTATTCAAAGCTATGTAAACAGGTATTTACAAAAGGCTTGGGACTTATACCTACATGGAGGCCCATGGTATATTTTTGGGAAGATTTAAAGAAACCTTCATTTTTGGTTTGTTATTCAAAGTTAAAAAACAAATTTGTTGAGATATGTACAAAAGTGTGTGTACAATGAAATACCTAATTTCATGTACAGGAATGGGTATGTACAAAAGGGCTTGGGACTTATACCTACGTGGAGGCCCATGTTTTATTTTATAAAACATGGTTGATTGTTTTATTTACAAACGCGTCGTTTCGTCGTTTTGAAAACAGTTTGAAAAGTATTGTTTTGAAAGAGTTTTTTTGTATAAAGAAAAACTTGTATAAAAGGAAAAAAAGGAGTGGGTCTTATACTCTCTAATATTCGAGAGGCCCCACATCGCTTTGAAAATCAATTGATCAAAATAAAAAGATTTAATCAATAGTTTCTTTTGAAATCAAAAAGAGATGGTTTATCGTTTTTGAAAAGAATTGCGATCGCTTGTTTTAAAACGATTTGAAATTGAAAGAAATCAAATTAATCAAGATAAACAAAAAGATTATGCTTAATTAACACCTAAATGATTAGGGTTTGATCACAAAATATTTATAAGTGATTAGGTTTGAAAATTAAATGAAAAAACAATATTTAAAGTATTTATAAACATTTAAAAATGTATCATTTTAAACCTAATTAAAAGCATATTAAATAAATCTTTTTTTTGTGATTTTCTTTGATGTTCATAAAATATGTATATTAAATAAGAGGTGTGTAAAAAATGAATGAAAAATGAATTAATTTGGTTAGTTAAATAATTAATTGAAGTTGTGAAGAAAATGAAAGAAAATAGGTACTAAAAAAATGGTTTTGTCTCCACAAGGGTTTGAACCCACGACCTCACGCTCACCACTCAAAAACATAACCAACTGGACCACGCGCGTGGTCTGATTATCAAAGGCAAGGATTAGGTTATATTTTGAGTCAAGTTACCAAATTCAGTTTCAAAAATATGGCGCCAAGAACATGAATCCCATTTGAATTTGAAAATTCTGGAAACTGAATCAAATTGATCAAGTGAAGGGTCTAATTCACTCGTTTTTTCACAAGGATCACAATGGTGGTATTTAATTCCATTTATTTTCACTCTAAGGGGGTCAATTCTCTGATGAACACGAAGAACCCTAATTCTATGATTCATTCTAAAATCGTGTATGTGCAAGTTAAGATGCAATTGATTGAGGGTTAATGATCCTCATAGGTGCAGAAACAAGATGGTATGCTCACATTTCATTTATGATGCGTGCAAGTATGAGTTTGAAGTTCATGAGGCTTACCTTCAAAAACGACAAAGCTGGAAATCGAATTTGAGCCTGGAGGTGTTACAGATGTTGTTGCTCAATCTGGACAGCTTCAATGGACCTTATAGAACATGTCTGGATGCTTGGAGTGAATTGAAAACCTCTTGATCACCTTGTGGTACCCGAACTGCAGTATGGTTCAAGTGAGAATCAAGCTTAGTGATTTTGGTGTTTCAGATCATGTATGATGGTTGGAACAGTTCATATATGGTATATGGAATGTGTTTGGATGATTAACTTGGACAGAATTGGCCTGGATTTCATTTTGGCATGATAAGGCTAATGTTATGCATATTTGGAGGTGAGATGATGATTCTGAGTTTTAAGGTGTTTTTGGGTGTGTGGATGGATCAAACACATCACATTTGATGTTTATGGGATGTTAGAACCTTCACTTTGCTCAGAAATTGCAAGAAATGGAAATTGCAATTCTCCCTCTTTGAAACTCATGAAACTTGTAACTTAAGAAAGAAGAGAGAAAACCTATGATTATGAGGTTTTGGTGTGAGTTTGAAGATGATTTGAACCTCTATTTATAGGCCAAAGTTTCTGAATACAAAGCTCTTGCAAGTTGATCAAGAATGATGATTTGGCTTAAGAGATAAAATGGAATCTTTCACATTAAATGCAAATGGTTAAAAGTGACTTAACCATGGTTATTTCTCAAGCTTCTTATCCTCTTCCATTCTGATCTCAAATCAGAAAATATCTACCAATTATTGCATCTATGCATCATTATTTGGATCATTTGGCAAATTGGTTCATAACTTAGTGAAAATGGCATGAAATTTCAAGTGAAAAGTTCACTAATGTCAAAATTCAAAACTATGGCTATACTCCATATTTTTTCATGCTCTTGGACATTTTGGGAAGCTCATGTTACATACTTCAAAAGCCTAGTTGAAAGTTTCCTCAAGTCTCTTAAGGAAATGGGTGAAAAAGTTCCATGAACTTTGAAGAAAATGAAGTTTTAAGTAAAATTTTCATAAGATACCAACTTTGAAGCTCCACATCTCTTAAATGGTTGATCTTATGGAAAAAAATTATATGTGACAAAGTTGTTTATTGGATCAAAATCTACAACTTTCATGTTGGAAGTTTTTTTCAGTTTGTAGGTGAAATTTTGAGAAATTCCCTTCCAAAGTTTGGAAAAAACCATTGAAAAACACTTAGAATTTTTCTAAGTATGGAAAGTCAAACTTTTGACTTTTTGATTCTTGATTGATTTTCTTGATTTTTCTTGATCAAATGACTTTATATATCATATATTGATAATTCAAAACTTCAAAAGTCATGGTTGACCAAAATTCCCCAAAAGTCAATGGTGATCTTGTACAGTTGACTTTTTCAGACGAATCGCGTTTCTGGAGATTTCAAATGAAACAGGCTATCCTCACCATATGAATGGTATGAATGGATCATATTGAAGCATTAGAGGATATTGAGCCATGGTTTGAGTTGTGGCACCATGTCCTGATTAAAAAGTCAGTTGTTCAGTGAATTAGGTCAAAAACCCTAATTGTCGACCTGATGAAATTGATGACTGTGGATCTTGAATTGAGACACAATCTTCATTGAATATTGTCATAGGGATTATTTGAGGATGATTGAAACCTTTGATTGACTTCCTGGGGATTTTTAGGGTTTCCCAAATGTGATCCTTGATTTCAGTCCCTGATAGTTCAAAACCCTGATCTGAGGATTTGTCTGATCAATCTTTGTGTAGGAGATGTTATGAGCCAATGGATTAGGTAAAAATGATGCACTTGAGGTCTTGATATCATGTCCCAAGCCATTAGGTCAAATTCTGAGCAAAAGTCAGGAGTGTGCTGTCTTCAGTCAAAACCCTAATCTGGTTGGTTCAGAGCCTTTGAGCTTGTTGAAATGAATCTCTGAGGACCAAATGTTGATTGTTGATGAAGATGATTCATTTGAGATGAAGGGAGAACAAAACCCTAGTTGATTGTTACTTGTACTGATGAGTGATTTCTTGATTAAACCCTGCTGAGTCACAAATAACAAACACAAGCTATGTAATTTGTTAGTGATGCAAATGATGTATATGCAATGATATGAGGTGGTATCTTAGGTCAAAAATTGGGGTATGACAATGCCGATATTGATTCGATGTTTGTATGAGGTGATGTGAGAGAGGAGTGAGAATAGCTTATTTCTGGTAACTGATGAGATGATATTACTGTCACTGTTTTATTTGTTTTATCTGACCTGTACTCTGGTGAACCTCAGGGTCATTATGATTTGTTTATTTCTTTAAAGTTTATGTTAAGCATTGCAATTGGTTTGTTTTCTTTTCCGTCTACCTCAATTTAGAGTGAGTAGTCCCACAACAAAATGAGAATCTCAAGCAAAATACCAACAACTGAGCAACATGCGTGAAAGTGGTAGTGAGTGAAGTAAATTTTTAGTTTCGAAAAAACAAATATTTTAGTTCACTTTCTTTTTCAATAAAGTGATAAAGCAGGTATGAATTTTTGAACTCAAACTCCTAACGTATGCATGAAATTTAGGTTGTTAGTAAATACTTAACAGAAGTTCTTTATGGTACACTATTTTATTGGATCGGTTTAGCCTTAACCATTGTGAGGAAAGCCTTCCATTGTTTACTATATGCAGGAGACCATCAATTGTTTGACTTGTTTGTATCATGCTAAACCGTTTGTTGCATCGTTTGTGGAAATCTGTGAAAGTGATTTAGGCACTTGCTTGAATCTGAGAGTTCTTTAAGCCAATTCCAACGGAAAACTTATTTTCTTCTGTGAGAGTGTGATCCTTTGCTAACCATTCTTTGAGCCTGAGGTCAAGATAAGCATCATAATATGCACCAAGGAAAATACCTAGTTGTTAGTAAGTATAGGATAAGTATTTTTAGTATCGTCTCCTCAGGGATTGATGCGATATTATCGCCGTTCTACAGCTTAGTGTATTTTGAGTTAAGGTTTTGGATGTTTTTAGTGTCATGAAAGATAAATAGCATGAAAAGAAATTAAAGACAATAACTTAGGATTTAAAAACGGTTTGGTAAAACTGTGTCAAGATTAGTGTTCATTAGTTTGCTTCATATGTACTCTAATGATTATATATATGAACCTATTCATGATTAATACAATCACGTATCCTCTCGATACCGTTTATCTCTAAAGCAATATCGTGATTATTATCATATTCACCGTCAGATGATCTCTCATGCCGACAATCAACATGATAATCTTAAAAGCTTGATACTTGTGATTATCAACTCACAAATCTATCTCTAGAGTTTGTTTATTGATAGATGAATATCTTTTAGGTCTAGCTTTTAAACATATCTCTCAATAATGATCCAAAACAACAAATGAAACATAAATAACAAGATATTCACCATGTATTAATCATTAACCAAATTCATACATAATAGATCAAAGAAAGTACATATTTACAAACTAACTACCTCTAATCTTGACACAAGATGAAACTTAGCCCTCCATATCCATGGAAGCTTCAACAACAAGCAACAAACCAAGATTTAGTGACATCAAACTCAAGAAGATCAAAGAAATATGTTTGGAAATCTTGATTTTCTCTTAAGAAAAATGGTTTTTCTCTTCTTCTCTTGCCCTAACTTTTCTTCCAAGTGTGTGTTATGATAAGAACTATGCTAACCACTCTTAATCATCAATTTTATGTGGCTAAGAACAAAAGTTGAAAAAGTAGGTCCGCTGAGCGGAGCAGTAAAAATATCTGATTTGTCTTCAAGGTCCGCTGAGCGGAGGTAATTTTTCACTTGTCCCTGCCCATGTCCGCTTCAACTCCGCTGAGCGAACTTTCTTGTGGGAAATCTCTGCCTGGGTCCGCTTCAACTCCGCTGAGCGGAGCTTCTTGCACAAAAATTCCTCTTTTGGCTTTCCAACCTCATTGCAAGCTTGTTTTGACTATTCTTTTCATTCCATCTTGCCCAAAAATTGTTGAAACCTAAAGAAAACATTACAAGAGTTAATAAATTAACTAACTTTAGAAAATAAACACAAAGTTATTTATTTACATACTATTATATCAAAAGGTGATCAAATTTGGCACAAGAGTTTCAGAAATACCACAAAACTTATATACAAACTATACACAATTGGGATTCTAACAACTCTCCCCAACTTTGATCTTTGTTTGTCCTCGAACAAAGCTAGCTCAGAAGCAAATATCAACACATCACACAAGGTTAGTAACATCAATTGAATGGTTCAAACTTGAGTTACATACCTACAAGATAAGTCTTCCTTGCTTGTACAAGATTGTAACATGACTATGAAACATTTCCTAAACACAAACATTTCAACACAATTGCATTAAAAAGATAATGTTCATGAATGAATCACCTATGTTTCACTTCACAAAATAATTGAAGGACAATTGCCATGATAGCATAAGGGACAAATCACACTCACTAGTAATGATGCACATCCAAAACAATTCATATATTCATCTATACTATGCACACGAGACAATAGAGACAAAGATCACTGAGGACTTCATTTGGTTGTAACTTGGCCTGGGTTCCAAACAAGTGATATTATATGTACACGGCCATTGAAACAAAAAGGGTGAATGATCATGGAAAGCATTATTTATGTACAACACTACTAACATGTTACCCTTTTGTTTTTCACCATACAATGCATTCTTTCCTTTTCTTTAAATCATAAAATTTTTCCTCTTTTATCATATGCTCATTCTTTCTCAAATTTTTTTTCATTGATTTTCCTTTTTCAAAGAATGCATTGCACCACCATTTTCTTTCTTTTCTTTATCTTTAAGAAACATCTCTCCCCAACTTTAAACATTTCCATCTATAAAGACATCAATGCTTTCTATTCAAGGTTCAAGTACTATTGGGTTAAGTGTTTGCCAAAGAAATTGTCAAGTGAATCACTTATCTTTATCAAAATTCATTGTGTTTTCCTTTGAGTCACTTGACAAAACAAAAATTTAGGCTCAAAATTGGTTACAAAAGATCACACACTCACGGGCGGGTAGCCTTGTTTAGGGTGGTTTTTCTCATACTACTCAAAAAAAATTTGCCTCGATCCCTTCTAAGCTCTAGTGTCTCATACAAAGCAAGATTAAACATGAATCATTTGAGTTAACATCAATCACTAGAACACTCTTATTTTTGTACACAATGGAAGTCCACTCACTTATCTAGTTTTGTCCTAATTTTGATTCAAACACAAACAAAATTTCTAGAATGCAATGTGATAAAAACTTTGTGTAAAGCCCTTAGTTCATAGTCACCTTATAATCTACAAAGCAACAAAATACTTACCTTGGTATGAACATCATCAAGAATATCATCATCACCATCCAAATTTTTGATGTTGACACACCTTATCACTTTTTCTTCTTTAGAGCATCACTTCTATTCCAAGACAAACACAAAAAATTATATACACCTTAACATATAATATATGTACACTATTCTACTACTAAAACACAATATTATAACAACAAGGGCATAAATTGCCCACACAAACACACATTACTTAAACAAAATACTTAATCAACAAATGCATAAGTTGCCTACAAAATATGTTCGGGTGGCACCCACGGCCACCAAAGTACATCAAACCTCATCCTCATATGGATGGCACAAAAGTAGTTACTAACAAAAGCAATAGGAAATTATGCTACTAGTTCAACAACAAAAAGTAAAATCAAAGTATTATAGAACTAAACATAAACTAAATAAACAACGGTAAAAATCGACACTGGATATCCTCAATCCTCCTCATCATCCTGCTCCATGCCATCTCCTTCCTCTTCTTCCTCTTCACCATCCCCCTCTCTGAAAAATGGCCTCTTCGCAGGCCATGCACAATGAGCCTCATACTCCTCATTAGTAGGAAAAGAGGGAACATCCGCCGGATTGACTTGGTGGCGATAGAGCTTGCAGAGAGAATCATGAATCATAGCTTGTGATCTTCTGTTGGCATCAAAATACGCCCAATTGTACCTGCAAGCTAATTCCTCATTATACCTACCACCAGTAGGAGGAGCCATGTTCTGTGGCTGAGGATGCTGCTGGACACCTAGCTTAGGAGAGCAATGCCTGTGCACATAGCCGGTGTCCACAACACTAGTGGATTTCATACTTGCCACATTAGGAAACTCCACACCTGCTTTCCTGCATAGTCCCATAATCAAACTTGGAAAACCAAGCTGAGCAGAAGGCTTTGTCCCTGACTTGGTACCACTTGAAGCCACGATCCTCATATCCTCAGAAATGATTTGAGCCACATCCACCTCTCCACCTGTCATAATCCAAAAAAAAAGACAAGACATATCAATGGTCAGGTCAGAAGTGTGGCTTCTCGGCATGACATTGTTCAGGAGGAAGACTGTGTACAGCTGCGCCATTTGAGTCATATTCTTCCTGTCCATCTTCTGAATATAACCGGAAGGGTTAAGAGTGAACCCTCGGTGCTCAAAAGACAACAAATCAGCAATCTCCTGCATATTCCAAGTTTTTGCAGCCTTTTTCCTTGCATACTCACACTTGTCACCTGCAGCACGATGAGAAGGTCTTCCCAAAAAAGTGTTAATTGCATCCCTTGAAAAAGAAATTCCCCTACCTCTCACATAGGAGGTGTAAGTGTACACCCTTCCCTCAATCGGAATCGCATTAGCATAGAACTCACGCACGATGTCCGCATTGATTTGAGAGTCAGGAGAGATCAAAGCTTACCACTTGCGTTCCGCAATGTTTTCCAAAAACTGATAAAAGTTACCGCTTTGTGGGAGGTCAAACACCTTTTCAGGCCAAATCTTTCGACCAACCAACTGCTCAAACCTTGCCTGCTGCTCTGAACCTAGAAACCTATGTGAATCGAAGGGTGGTTGCGGAGCAGCTCCTGAACTTGAACCTGTCAATTGCCTAGCTCGCTTTCCCCGATCACTTCTTGACGACATCTACAAAAAAAAACAACACAACATCGAACAAACATCGTCAAAAGCAACATTTATAGAATATTACATGTCCATTGGTAGTGTTAAACCAGGCCCTAAACCATTGCATCAAACACAGATAACAGAACTGAGATTCTGCACTCAGCAGGGTCCGCTCAGCGGAGGGGGTCCGCTCAGCGGACCTGCGCATAAATTCAAAAATTCTGCAGACACAGGTCTGCACCAGGAACATCCATGGGGTTTCAAACCCCATTCCACAACATTTTTAAGCACGAAAACATGTAAGGAAGTAGAAAATCACAGCATGCAAGTGATAAAACCCTAAAATCTAAAATCTAATCTAACCTAAACCTAAAATATAAACAAGATTTCTTAATAAAATCAAACCTAAACACTAGATATTACTAAATTTAACTTCAAATCTAAAAAGGAAACAAATCTTTGCATAACCCTACTATGACATCATTGCAAAATTATGAACAACATTAGAAACATACCTTGCTGAAAATGGACAAGAACAAAAGTGCAGCAACTTTGAACAAATAAAAGATTGGAACTTGGAAGGTTTGAAAATGGTGGAGAAGGAGAAGGAAACAAGTGAGAGGCACAAATGTGGTGAGTTAGGGTTCTGAACCCGCTCAGCCACAAATTCTGCTTTAATTGGGCCTTTGGACCGGTTTGGTCCATTGGGCCCTGTTAATTTTTTCTGGTTTTTAGCAGGTCCGCTCAGCGGAGGGGGGTCCGCTGAGCGGATGACAGAAAACTGCAATTTTCTGGTTTTTCAGCAGTCTGTTCCACTCGATTCTTTCTCCACCGACTTTTCAAATGTCCCACAACACATAAAACAGAGAATACTTACAATGTTGGGGTGCCTCCCAACTAGCGCTTTGTTTAACGTCGGTTAGCTCGACGGTCCGAGGCGGCTTTACGGATCAAAAATTGGAACGGATTCCGAATTTCGATCGACTTCACCACCAAGATACGGCTTGAGTCTTTGGCCATTCATGGTCCAACTTTCATTTGTTGTCGGATTTTCAAGCACAACCGCTCCATAGTCTTTTACTTCTTTGATTCGGAACGGACCTGACCATTTGGATTTCAATTTGCCCGGAAACAACTTCAACCTTGAATTGAATAATAGAACCATTTGGCCTTCTTTGAAATCCTTCTCCATAATCTTTCTATCATGATATCCTTTCACTTTCTCCTTGTAGATTTTGTTGGATTCATAGGCTTGTAATCGCAATTCTTCCATCTCAAGCAATTGCAATTTTCTCATTTCACCACTTGCCTTAGAATCAAAATTAAGCAACTTCAAGGCCCAAAACGCCTTATGCTCCAATTCCACGGGTAAATGACAACTCTTCCCGTAAACCATTTGAAACGGAGTAAAACCAATCGGTGCCTTGAATGCCGTACGGTAGGCCCATAAAGCATCATCCAACTTCTGTGACCAGTCCTTTCTTGACGAAGAAACAGTTTTTTCCAAGATTCTTTTAATTTCTCGGTTGGAAACTTCGACTTGACCATTAGCTTGCGGATGATAGGCCGTTGTTACTTTGTGCTTCACACCATATTGTTGTAAGACTTTTTCAAGTTGTGTGTTGCAAAAATGTGAGCCACCATCACTAATGAGAATCCTTGGTGTTCCAAACCTTGTGAAAATGTTTTTCTTCAAGAACTTGATTACGGTCTTTCCATCCGCCTTTGGACACGTTATTGCTTCCACCCATTTTGAAACATTATCAACCGCAACCAAAATGTACTCACAACCAAAAGATGAAGGAAATGGTCCTACAAAGTCTATTCCCCAACAATCAAATACTTCCACTTCTAACATATTTGTCAATGGCATTTCATTCCTTTTGCTCACTCCACCACTTCTTTGACAATTGTCACAACTTTGTGCATGCAAGTAGGCATCTTTGAATAACGTCGGCCAATAGAACCCGGATTGGAGAACTTTTGCCGCCGTTCTTTGTCCACCATAGTGCCCACCATAAGGTGAGTTATGACAATGCCACAAAATTCTCATTGCTTCTTCCCTTGTCACACATCTCCTTAACACACCATCCACACCAATTTTGAACAAGTATGGATCATCCCACACATAAAATTTGGCATCATGAAGGAACTTCTTTGTTGCACTTTTACTCCAATCTTCCGGTATCCATCCCGATGCCTTGTGATTAGCCATGTCAGCAAACCACGGCCTTTCTTCCACCATGAACAACTTTTCATCAGGGAATTATTCCAAAACCTCTTCTTCTTTGTTTGTTACCTCCTCATTTACCAACCTTGACAAATGATCCGCCACCAAGTTTTCCGCTCCTTTCTTGTCTCTAATCTCTAAGTGGAATTCTTGTAGCAACAATATCCACCTGATTAGCCTTTGCTTTGAATCCGGCTTGGTAAGCAAATACTTTATCGCTGCATGGTCAGTGTAAACAATAACTTTCGAACCAATTAAGTAGGACCTAAATTTTTCTAATGCATATACAATAGCTAGTAGCTCTTTTTCGGTTGTTGCATAATTAATTTGTGCTTCATTAAGAACCTTACTAGCATAGTGTATAGCATGAAAATTTTTTCCTTTTCTTTGACCCAACACCGCTCCTACCGCATAATCACTAGCGTCACACATTAGTTCAAAATCAAGTTTCCAATCGGGCGCTATGATTATGGGTGCGGTAGTCAATCTTTGTTTCAATTCATTGAAAGCTAAAAGACATGAATTATCAAAAACAAAAGACTTATCTTTGTTGAGCAAGTTGCTCAAAGGCTTTGCAATCTTTGAGAAGTCCTTGATAAACCTTCTATAGAATCCCGCATGGCCTAAGAAGCTTCGAATTCCTTTGACATTTGTTGGCGGTGGAAACTTTTCAATAACCTCCACTTTTGATCGGTCGACTTCAATTCCTTTGGAAGAGACTTTGTGACCAAGAACTATGCCTTCGGTAACCATGAAATTGCATTTTTCCCAATTGAGGACCAAGTTGGTTTCAACACATCTTTTCAACACGGCATCCAAATTCTTCAAACAAAGATCAAATGAAGCTCCAAAAACGGAGAAGTCATCCATGAAAACTTCCATTGTCTTTTCTATGAAGTCCGAGAAGATAGCTTGCATACATCTTTGGAAAGTGGCCGGTGCATTACACAATCCAAACGGCATTCGCCTATAAGCAAAAATTCCAAAGGGACAAGTGAACGCCGTTTTCTCTTGATCTTCCATATTGACCGAAATTTGGTTGTACCCGGAGTAGCCATCCAAGAAACAATAGAACTCTTGACCCGATAACCTTTCCAACATTTGGTCCATAAAAGGTAAAGGGAAGTGATCTTTCCTAGTAGCTTGGTTAAGCTTTCGGTAATCAATACACATCCTCCAACCCGTCACGGTCCTTGTCGGAATCAACTCATTCTTTTCACTTGTGATCACGGTCATTCCTCCTTTCTTTGGTACCACTTGGACTGGACTCACCCATGCACTATCGGAAATAGGATAAATCATTCCGGCTTCCAATAGTTTCACCACTTCCTTTCTTACAACTTCTTTCATTGTAGGATTCAACCGGCGTTGAGGTTGAGCTACCGGTTTAAAATCCTCCTCCATCATAATTTTATGCATACAATAGGCCGGACTAATCCCTTTTAAATCGGAAAGAACCCATCCTATTGACTCCTTGTTAGCTTTCAACACATGAATTAATTTCTCTTCCTCCTTGTTAGACAATGAACCACTAATGATCACCGGCTTCTTACCACCTTCTTCAAGAAAAACATATTTCAAATGAGGTGGTAACATCTTCAATTCTAACTTAGTTTCTTCCACCTTTGGCTCATCTTTCAACTCCTCCATCTTTGCTTCAAAAGGACTTATCTCTTCAAAAACATCAAGATCTCGCAAACACTCTTCAATCTCTTTTTCTTCTTCTTCGTTGAGAACATCAAGAGCTTTGGTTAATGTTTTCTCAAGAGGATTGAACACATGAGCTCGACTTTCAACTTGCATGATAACTTCCTCCATAGCATCAATTCTAAAACAATCACTTGTATCATTTGGATATTTCATTGCTTCTGAGAGATCAAAACACACTTCCTCATCTTGGAACCTCAATTTCATCAAACCATCATCAATGTCTATCATCATTCTTGCCGTCTTCATAAAAGGTCTTCCTAGAATCAATGGGGTATCAACATCTTCCTCCATATCAATGACAACAAAATCAACTGGAAAAAAGAACTTGTCAACTTTCACAAGCAAATCTTCCGCTATCCCAAAAGGCATAGTTGTAGACTTATCGGCTAATTGAAGTGTCATTCTTGTATTTTTCATATCAACAATGCCTAACCTCTTGACCATGGATAAAGGAATCAAATTGATACTTGAACCCGTGTCAACCAAGCCTCTTCCAATATGAATGTCACCAATAGTAACCGGCAAAGTCACTCTTCCCGGATCTCTTTCCTTTCTTGGTAAAGTACTTTGAATGATTGCACTACATTTAGCATCTAAGACAACCGTTTTGGGCTCAGTGTAACTTCTTTTCTTTGTGAGGATGTCCTTCATAAACTTGGCATATTTTGGCATTTGCTCTAAAGCTTCACCAAAAGGAATATTAATTTGCAACTGCCGAAATATATCCAGAAAACGCGCATATTGCCTCTCATTATCTTTCTTTGAGGGAGCATGAGGATAAGGTAGATTCCGAACGGGAGGACTCATAACTTTCTTCTTTCTCTCTTGAATCTTTCTCTTTTTCTCTCTATTTTTTTCTTTTTCTTCCTCACTTTTTTCTTCACTCTCATTTTCAACTAAAACTCCCTCATTTTTCTTTGGTTCTACTTCACTTTCTACCTCTTTCTCCTTTTCTATCCTAACTTCCTCCTCCTCAACCTCGTTCTCCACTTCACTTTCAAGCACCCTCCCACTCCTAGTTACAACCGCTTTGCAATGCTCCTTAGGATTGGTTTGAGTGTTTGCCGTGAATGATGGTCCGGTTTGCTTCTCGGCTAGTTGTTTCGCAAGTTGGCCGACTTGAGTCTCTAGATTCTTTATTGCCGCTTCATTACTCTTTTGATTCGCCATTGATGCTTTCATGAATTGATTTAGAGTCTCCTCCAACTTTGAAGGCTTGTCTTGAGAAGGTGGTTGTTGTTGATAAGGATTTTGTCTTTGTTGATAATTATCTTGTCTCCACCCTTGGCCATATTGTGGTGCATTAGGCCTTTGTTGGTATCCACCTTGATTTTGGTAAGGAGATTGTCTTTGTTGATAGCCTCCTTGATTTTGATTCGCCATATAATTCACTTCATTCACCGGTGGACAATATCCAGTAGGATGGTCTCCACTACAAAGCTCACACGAAGCAACTTGTTTGTTCTTGTTAGGATCTTGTAGCTCTTTGAGTTGTTGAGGTAACCTTTCCATTTGTTTTGTAAGCTCCTCCACTTGTTGAGAAAGAAGCTTATTCTGAGCAAGAATAGCATCATTGGTTCCTAATTCAATAAGCCCCGATTTCTTTTGAACAACTCCTCGGTTATGTTGCACCTGATGGTCATTTCTGGCCATTTTCTCAATTATCTCTATTGCCTCCTCTGCTGTCTTAGCCATCAAGGAACCTCCAGCAGTAGCATCTAACAGAAGCTTAGGTTGTGGTTGTAAGCCATTACGAAAAATGTGAATCTGAGTAAGTTCATCAAATCCATGACTAGGACACTTTCTCAACATTGACTTATACCTTTCCCATGCCTCATTGAGAGTTTCATTCACACCTTGAGAGAACACTGAAATTGCTGTTTTTGCTTCAAGTAACCGTGACTGAGGGAAGAACCTATCAAGAAACTTTTCTTCTAACTCATTCCAATTTGTCATGGTTTGAGTGGGTTGGTCTAGATACCAATCCTTTGATTTGCCAATTAAGGAGTGAGGGAATAATCTCTTAAACACCTGCTCTTCCTCTCTTTCAAGGGCTCCTACTGCTCCAGCAATTTCATAAAACTTTGTCAAGTGTGTATATGGGTCCTCATGATCAAGACCTGCAAAGGGACTAGCATAAAGTAGCTGAAGAATGCCATTCTTCATTTCAGAATTTCTTGCATTGTTGTCATTTCGTGCAAACTGGGCTGCTCTTCTTGGACTGTTAGCACATGGTGCTCTTGGCGGCGGTGGTGGTGGTGGTGGATCTTGTTCTCCATGCCCTGCCATCTCTTCTTCTATAACTTGTGGTGCTGATGAAGTAGTAGCTTCTTGGGCTAATCTTCGTTCTTTGGCTAGTTTCCTTCTTCTTCTGGTTTTACTGTTCAATCTCCTTGCGGTTCTTTCAATTTCTGGATCAAAAAGAAGCTGATCTGCTGGTACACTCCCACGTATAAACCAGAGCTGAAACACTACCCAAAAAGTAAGCAAAGACTAGGCAATAATAATAATATTTATACTCAAAACACACAAAAACTATTGCTATGCTTATAATATCTTAACGCCAATCCCCGGCAACGGCGCTATTTTGTTAGTAAGTATAGGATAAGTATTTTTTGTATCGTCTCCTCAGGGATTGATGCGATATTATCGCCGTTCTACAGCTTAGTGTATTTTGAGTTAAGGTTTTGGATGTTTTTAGTGTCATGAAAGATAAATAGCATGAAAAGAAATTAAAGACAATAACTTAGGATTTAAAAACGGTTTGGTAAAACTGTGTCAAGATTAGTGTTCATTAGTTTGCTTCATATGTACTCTAATGATTATATATATGAACCTATTCATGATTAATACAATCATGTATCCTCTCGATACCGTTTATCTCTAAAGCAATATCGTGATTATTATCATATTCACCGTCAGATGATCTCTCATGCCGACAATTAACATGATAATCTTAAAAGCTTGATACTTGTGATTATCAACTCACAAATCTATCTCTAGAGTTTGTTTATTGATAGATGAATATCTTTTAGGTCTAGCTTTGAAACATATCTCTCAATAATGATCCAAAACAACAAATGAAACATAAATAACAAGATATTCACCATGTATTAATCATTAACCAAGTTCATACATAATAGATCAAAGAAAGTACATATTTACAAACTAACTACCTCTAATCTTGACACAAGATGAAACTTAGCCCTCCATATCCATGGAAGCTTCAACAACAAGCAACAAACCAAGATTTAGTGACATCAAACTCAAGAAGATCAAAGAAAGATGTTTGGAAATCTTGATTTTCTCTTAAGAAAAATGGTTTTTCTCTTCTTCTCTTGCCCTAACTTTTCTTCCAAGTGTGTGTTATGATAAGAACTATGCTAACCACTCTTAACCATCAATTTTATATGGCTAAGAACAAAAGTTGAAAAAGTAGGTCCGCTGAGCGGAGCAGTAAAAATATCTGATTTGTCTTCAAGGTCCGCTGAGCGGAGGTAATTTTTCACTTGTCCCTGCCCATGTCCGCTTCAACTCCGCTGAGCGAACTTTCTTGTGGGAAATCTCTGCCTGGGTCCGCTTCAACTCCGCTGAGCGGAGCTTCTTGCACAAAAATTCCTCTTTTGGCTTTCCAACCTCATTGCAAGCTTGTTTTGACTATTCTTTTCATTCCATCTTGCCCAAAAATTGTTGAAACCTAAAGAAAACATTACAAGAGTTAATAAATTAACTAACTTTAGAAAATAAACACAAAGTTATTTATTTACATACTATTATATCAAAAGGTGATCAAATTTGGCACAAGAGTTTCAGAAATACCGCAAAACTTATATACAATCTATACACAATTGGGATTCTAACACTAGTGAGTTTTGATCTCAATAAAAAGTTTTGTTTCGAACCATCAACCAAAAAAAAATTGGTGATGTTTCTCTTTGACCTTTCTTAGAAAGTAGGGGAGCATTCACATAATCTAAGTACAGGTTGATCTCCAAGTTGGGGAGAATCACAATCCAAAGAAAAGTAAGTACAAGTGGTAATCGGTGAAGGACAAAAGAAATTCGTAGCTCGAAAAAAAAATATATAGAAAAAAAAAAGAACAACGTTTGAATCTAACAGTTGTTAAAAAAAGAGAAAAAGAAAAACCGAGCTACGAATGAGAAAAGATGACCAGGTGAGAAAGCGAAAGTTATAGAGACAGAGGAATGAGTTATGATTCGGATGCTTCCCTAGATTAGGAACAACCCTTGATTATCTTCTTTTCTTTGAATCTAAACCACATTACAACCCTAGAAAGACCTTCTGATTCTCAGATTCCACAGGACTTGATGCTAACATTTTGGTGAATGTATGATATGGATCCTTGTTGATTTAATTGTTTGGATGAGTGTTGAACCCCTCTGTTGTTCATCATACTTTTTGATGAGAGTGATTAGTGCTGATTCAATTACAATTGTGTAATGTTTTGAACTTCTGGAGGTAATTTGCTTTCAAAATTTGTTTCATGTGTATGTTCTGAGTTTGTTGGAAGAGGAGGAGTATTTGACTTGGTTATTGAATTGAACCACTTGGAAAAAAAAACCTGTTTGAAAAACTTGTTGCATGACTGTCGGTATGCTTGTTAGAGGTAAGTAATTTTGTTTAGGGACAAACAAAACTCTAAGTTGGGGAGAATTTGTTGAAAGTATTTGTGGGTAAATATTTTCGGTAATATATCGTATCCACAGGGATTGGTTTAATATCACTGCCGTTCTATAGTTGATTATTTTGAGTGAGAAAAGTTAATTCGATTATAATACTATCAAATGTAAACAATAATTCAAAAGATTGTTCCATTGTGAATTAATTGATAAATTGTATAGGAATAGGTTGATGAAGCCTAAAGCTCAACATATTTCCTTAATCGTTAACAAACGTATGAGATTCGATCTCTCCAAATATCAATAGCGATAAGAGTAATAAAGCACGATAATTATGAAAACTCAATCACAATTCCATCTCTGCAAATTGAGATTGAATCAATATAGTAACCTAGGGCAAAAGTAGAACCTTTTCTTTCGATCAAAGATTCCACGATAATTTAATATAAAAGCAAGGTTTCTTATTGATAATAAATTCAAATAATTGTTCATAGGAAAGAATCAATGGTATTGTATATTCATAGGTTAACTACTACCTTAAACTCAACAAGAGGAATTTAGCTCTCCATAGACATGAAGAACACACAAGAATGAATAGAGGGATTCATCTTCATCAACGTAATGTCTTCAATTGGTAAAGATTTGGCCTTCGATTGTTGTTCTTGGCTTCAAACTCAGAATGCTCTCCTAATTTCGCTCACAAAAGATCTACCCAAGTCTTGGAAGCTAGGGCTTTTATTTATAAGTTTTGGGCCTGAAACGTCGCGGCCGCGGCGCGGCAACGGATGAGCGCGGCGCGGTAAGAAACAGAGACTTTTTCGCGGCGCTGGATAGAACTACCGCGGCGCGCCCTTGTTAAACTTTGTCTTTTTGCTTTGCCTTTGAGACTTTTAGCTTTCTTTCCTCTTCTTGTTCTTATAAAGCTCCTTTTCAGCTCCAAACCTGCATCAATAGTACCCACAAGTGATTCGGTTTGCTTTACACATGAACTAAACTTATTCAGTTTAATTCTTACTAAAAACCTATGGATCTATCACAACTTGAAATAATTTAGAAAAGAAATTACTTATATTAACACATGAATTTACCATTAATTCACTCCTAACATCCTCCATCCATTTATTTGTCCTTGCTTCTTGTATGGTTAACATGAGATCAATATAGAGGTGAGACAGAAATGAAGAACGAATCAAGGAGAGACTGAACGGAGACGAATCGAGAGAGGGATATCAGAGAAGACGATCGGGAGCAATCCTCCGGCCGCTGTTGCATTTGGATGTTGAGAGGGAGGGGAGAGGAGAAGCTAAGGTTTTCGTTTTTTTTAAGCGGGTGGTTGAACATGAGTGGTAAGTGAGAGAGTCGTCTGAGGGGTTCTGGATTGAGAAGTAGCTTTTAGGGTTTAGAAGAACAAAATTAGGTTAGACTTATTATTTACGTTTTCAATTTTTTTTTCTTTTCTTTTTTTAATCTAAAAAAATTAGAAAAGAAAATAATTAACAAGAAGGAAACTAAAAAAAAAAGGGAAATTCTGGTGGGATATATTTTTTTGGGCTTAGGCCACAGTTTGAAGTGAAAATTATAATGCCGCGATTTTTATTTGCGACTTAAAATATCTACAGTTTGTTAACCGTGACAAATAAAAAAAAGGCCACGGTTTCACACTCCGGATTCAATGTTTCAAAACATATGTCTACGATTTAAAAACCCTGACCAAAGCATGTATGTGGCCACAGTTTTTGAATTGTGGAAAAATTTAGCATGGCCGTAGACCAAAAATGTTGTAGTGATAGGTTGAATATCCCGAGTATTTCTACAACGAAACTCTAAGACGTTCAAGAATGTTTGAAATACTATAAAAAAGTGATTCATTCACGATTTCAGCCTGGATCCATTCAATTTAAAAACTTTATCTAACAATCTCATCTAAACTAATGCATCATATATGCTTTAGATTCTGGTCTTTGGCGAAACCCAATTCAAACTTATCTAAATACACCCCCTAGTTACTTTCTTTCTTTTTTAAATGAATTCTCTAAGTGGATACTTTAAATAATAATTGATAGAGTAGTGTTAGACCCACCTTGATTCATGTATACAATAAAGTTCTCAAACCATGTATCTTAGTAATTTTCCTAGATTCAGTCATCAATTATTTTTCAATAAAAAATTGAAATTGCATAAGGAATAAATAAATTGATATTTTAGTCCACTCATGAGGACTATAAAACCTCATTATCTTTATGTTTTTAAAAGACTTTTACCTCATCAATTACACACCTCCATTTAAATAGTGGCGTGTGCATTCAAACCAAAAAAATAAGTGGAATGGCATGAAAATTTTCCAACAAATGATAGTGCTGAATGGCATAACTATTTCTTAGTGAATGCAAGTGTAATTTCTATAAATATTTTTTATTATGAATTTCCTTAAAATTTGGTATTGTGGCTATTATGTTGTAAGTACGAAGGATAGTTAGGTGAATTCTTTCTTCTCAATTGATTTTTTCCCCCATTGGCAAGAGTTATGAATGGATTCTCTGACCATTTGTTTAAGAGGTCCAAATCTCTTATCATTTAGATCGATCAGTTGTCGGCAAAATTTTGTAACTTTAAGAACAATTTTCCCATCATTATTATAAACACAAACTCAGCTGTTGGATTGATTGAATAACTGACTTGTTTAAGAATAAGAAATCATAATTCTAGTTAGATAATAATAGTAAATTTTAGTTAATTATTTATTTATAGTGCTAATTGCACTTTTGTAGAAAAATTTAGTTACTCAATTGGTGTATAAATTATTAATGTTTTAAAATTGGATCGAATTAGTTGGTTGACCCGGTTCAACCCTAAACCGTAATTTAATTTGGTTTGGTTCGTATCACAAATGACTAGGTTTATAAAATAAAGATAAAACCGGTTCAACAAAAAACCGAAATAATCAAAAATCGAGATCGGTGTTGCTAAATCAAACGGTTCAGAAAATCAATGTTAATTTTTGTTTTGTTTTACTTCTCTTGTTTACTTTTTTTAGATCTTAAAACTTAATTATAGCAAATATTTAAAATTGTATAGATGGAAGATAAAGAATAAAATGGAAAGACATGAAATAATGTAAATGCAAATAGAAGGAGAATAAATAATGTAGTGTTTGTGAATATGGAGTAACCGATGTTGGTCTAGAAAGAGATGAGAAAAATTATGCAGATGAAAAATCCAGAATTGGAGAAATGACACTTCTGCTGGTGTTGAATCACATTGTGGTTATGAGTTAAGGAATTAGGACAAATGTATGACTGTTGGTCCTTAATTAATTTTCTAATATGTTGTTGGGCCTTAGATTGCATACCTTTTATTTTGTAAGTTTGTTTATTAGTACTATATTTGTTTGAGAATTTTATCTAATAAATTATGATATAAATTAATTTTATTAGGATATTTATTAATATATTTATTAATATATTTATTTAATTTTTTAGTTTAAGTTTAATATGTGGTTCAGCCGCGGTTTAGTTGGTTGAACCAATTGAACCTTGACCCGCACGTTTTATTGGCTCACTCTCTGGTCTAGTTTTTAAACATTGATAAATACACCGCCGGATCAATTGTGTAAATTAACCTTTTTATAATAATAATAATAATAATATGAATATTTTTCTTTTTGTGCAATTTCAATATGTTATCAAGCTAACCCTAATAATTCTTTTTTTGTCCTCAGTTTCTCTCTCATCCACTCGTAATCCTCTTCTTCCTTTCTTTGCTGAATCTCCCTACGTGTTGTGTGCGAATTCCACTGTCCATGTAACATCCCGATTTTTATTAATATTTTTATTAATTATATTATTTTGTGTTTATAATTACTTATTTATTCAGTTATTATGTGATATAATAATTATTTAAGTATTTAATTATGTGAGTATTTGTGTTGTTTGACTTAATTGAGTTATTAGAGAGATATAACTAAATGGGCCTAAGTGATAGAAACATAATGGATGGATTGGTGGGTTAAGCCCAATTGACATAAGAGAGATAGTAAGAGTAGAAATTTAGGGTTTTAGAGTTGGAGTCTCATAACTCATTTTGGGGGAGAAAGAAGAGAGAAGAGGAAAAAATGGAGGAGCACTTGAGAGAAGAAGAGAAATTATGGAGGAAGCCTCAATTTTCGCAGCAAGTTTCAGCATAGAGTCACCTTGGCAAAACGGGCGTATCTCTCAATCCAACCGTTGGATCGTTGCGGTACTTAAACACAACGTTCCTGACTCACAGAGGTAAGTTCTGACCGGAGCAATTTTGATTTTGAGGGTTTTTAAGTTCGTCTGATAAGCTGATTCCCGAATTGATTTTTAGACGTGTCTCCAAATGATGTTAGAAAGGGATTTCTTTTGGAGAAAAGCTTAGAGCTATGGTGAAAGAGTCCATATTTACCAAGGTAAGGGTGGGGTTCTTTCATGATAAAGGGGTGTATGATAGTGGGTTATGGTGGGAAGATTATATACTTGATATTCATGTTCTTCTATGTTGCAATTTTGGGTATTTGGTGGTTTGTTGGAATGTGATGATATAAATGTGATAAGTTGTGTGCAATTGTTAATCTTTACATATTAGATTGTTGTGTTTGTTGTGGGTAAACCATTGATAATGAAATAATGAGTTTTGTTGTAGAATTAGAAATGGAATAGAAATAGAAGTGAATTGAATTAATATAATATAATTATTAATTGGTTGATTTAATTAATAGTTGAATTAATTTCAATAAGTCTATTTGATTGGAAAATACTTAGACTTGGATAAATTATTCGGTTTATCGGTAAACTACGCTAGTTTGAGAAATTGACCGTAATAGCATTTTGGTTGAATATTTACGTTGAGAATAATATATTGATATGCCAATGATGTCGTTTTGATAATTAACATGATATCTAAATTAGTTAAATGTTAATTGGAAGTTGAATTGGTTTACTTGATATATTGGCATATTGTGATTATTTTGCAAATTGAACCAAAATTATGGTTTTGGTTTGGATGCCTTTGTTGCGGATAATGTTGTGGTTGCTAATATGATTATTATTATGCATTGTTATGTGGATAGCCTTATGGTGTGAATCCTAGCAAATTTTAATATTGCATATATGTTGCTATGAACTTGATAAGTTGTGTTGTGAACCTTTGACTAAAGTTGAACAGTGTGATGTTGATATGTGATCGTTGTTGTGCTGTTGTTAAGTCGTGTTGTAAGCCTATGGCTAAAGTTGAACGGTGTGATGTTGATATGTGACCGTTGTTGTGTTGTTTTTGTGTCGTTGTTTCGTTGTCGAGTTGTGGTCGTTGTATGTTGCCGCATAGCATAACATAACATAAAGTTGAATGGTGTGATGTTGATATGTGACTGTGTTGATAAGTTGAAGGCTTTGCCTTATGCCTCGGAATTACTGGCAATGTTCTAAGTTGGGAGTTTTACTCCAATGGTACCACATGCATATGCATAGTTTGAGTCACATATTGAGTCGCATTTTGAATTGTTGTGTTTATGAAGTGAATTCTATGATGTGTGAATGCATAGTTTGCGAAGTTGAATTCATTTGATATGAATTGTTGATGTGTGTAGATGTGATATATGTAAATGAAACATATATGATGAGAATGCGAATATATATGTATTAATGACATATGTATATATGTGGAATATATGAACCATGTTTTGCCATTGTTGATAGTTGTATTAATTTCCGTTGTGATTATGAAATGTATGTTATTAGTGCTTGAATGACATACTTGTAAACTTGAATACATTGTTATAGTTGATAGTTAACATTATTATTGTGATGCAAATTGCTTATATTGAGAAGTAGTGAATTGTGTATGATCTTACCTTTTCTATATGTATTATCATACTTTCCTTTATAATGTTTGATATCTCACCCCTTCTTCTGATGTTTCCCTTACCATGGGAAATGGGCAGGTACTCAAGTATAGCTGTGGAAGTTTGTAGCTTCATCGTGTCCGGTTGGTGTGTCGCTCTGATACGTAGCACTCGGGGGGTTGTCTATATTGTTGTTTCTATGTTGTTCATGTTTTAGTTGTTGAGTTTCAAATTGGATAATGAGAAGTACTATGATGTTTGAAGTTGTTTCCGATTAAATAAGATGATTTGTTTATAAAGCCGAATGTTATGATTCCGTTGCATATTAAATTGAAGTTGGTTTGTCTAAGAGTTGTTATAAGTTGTTTTGTGCTTCTCTGAGATTAAAGTGATATGTATCTATTTATGAGCTGTTTATATGAAGTAAATGTGATATCCCAAATGCTTGTTTATAGTTTTTAAAATACTCTGATTTTTCGCATGATATTTTCGGGTAGAATTTGGGGTGTTACAGTCCACATCACTCATCTTGGCTTCTTTGAGACACAATATCAAAGATGTCTATTTAAAACTTTGTCCCACGTCATCTTTGTCTTTTCAGAATATCAAGACGTGGCGTCCTCCTATTGGCCTCCTCCAGATATTAGCTTATCCCTCAATTTCTTCAACTATGCAAAAATCTCTCTTTTTACTTTATTTTCATTCATCATTTTTCTCTCTTCACTACCCTCTATATGAACACACCCACAAATCTCTCCCCGTATTCAACCCCACATGCAGAAAATCAAGATCACATTCAACTTTCAGAACACCATCTTTGCAAACCTAGAAAAATAAGCATATTTCAAGACCACCTTCATCCAAAACACAACAACTTCTTCCTTCCTCACAAACAACTTTATACACAATCCATAAATTCACCTATTTTTTGACCTTTATCAAAAACCTAAAAAACCCATAACAACTTCATACTAAACCTAGAAAAGCCATACAAAATTAACATCCCCCATAATCTTCCTTCCCTTCATCATGATAATATAAACCATTCCTCTAGCAATTATTCATTCTTATCTTTCTCCAACTTTTCTTCCAACCGTCCAAATCTTTCAACCATAACCCTAACCCTAACCCCCTTTCTATCCTTAAAAAATTATGGTCGTACTAACCTATTCAGACTTCTCCATTAACCCTTCAAACCCTTACTACCTCCATCCCAACGAAAATCCATCCCTGGTCTTTGTAACACCACTACTTGACCATAAAAACTATAATTCATGGCTTTGAATCATGAAAATTGCTTTAATATCCAAAAACAAACTTCACTTTGTTGATGAAACATTTCTCCAACCTTCTATAGGCCATACACTTTTTGTTCTTTGGCTTCGATGCAATAACATGGTCTTTTCTTGACTTCAACGTTCCATCTCTGACAATATCATCCAATTTATTTTGTGGATCGATAACGCTCATGTTGTTTGGAAGAACTTCAAAAATCATTTCTATCAAGGTGATATTTTTAAAACTTCTGATCTTCAAGATGATCTCACTCATCGTTATTTGGGTACTCTATATGTTTCCATGTATTTCACTAAGTTGACGTTTCTCTAGGAGCAAATTGATTCCCTCATACCAACCTATGATTTTACTTGTGCAATACCTTGAAGTTGTGGTGCCGCCTCTAATCTTCGCAAATACAAAACTCAAGATCGCATCATCAAATTCCTCAAGGGTCTCACTAAGCCTTTTTCTACACTTCGATTTCAAATCTCTTTGCTTGGCCCCTTTCTTCCATGGACAAGACTTTTTCAATGGTCCTAGGTCATGAATGAAACTCAGTTACTCCCGCTCTTTCTAATAGCCCTATTATGGCTATGCATTTCTAACCCACCACCAATTCTGGGAGAGCTCGTAGAATTAAATATTCACGTGGTCTCAGTTGCTCCAACATGTGTCATGGTTTTTCCTCTTAGCGTGTTTACACTCATAATGGGTGCATAAATCATACAGTGGAGACTTGTTTCATAAATCATGGTTATTCACTAGGTTACCATTATAAGAGTTCCAAACCTTCAATCAACAACACCACTACTTCCACTCCTATTGAATTTTCTTCGGATTCTTCTAAAGATTCTCACATATCTCTATAATCTATCCAAGATTAGTACAGTCAAATCATTCAAATTATTTATCATCAACAAGCATCTTCTCTTTTTTGTGTTGTTTTTTATGCTGCCCTTCCTCATATAAATTTCCACTTATATTGAAGTTTCTTATGACTCTTCTCAAGATTCTCATAAATCTCTAGCAACTATCTTAGATCAGTACAATCAGATCATTCAAATTTTTCATCATCAACAAGCATCTTCTCCTTCATCTTCTATTTTTGATGATGCCTTTCCTCACATAAACTCTGTCTCCACATCTATGGATGGTAGGCCACCTGCTTGTATGTTGGATAATTGATACATGTGATACACATCACATCACACATAATTTACACAATTTTTTTCTTATATCTTATGTGTCCCATATCAACATGAAATTACCAAATGGCTCAACTGTTTTAACAAATATCGCCGAAACTATTACTCTTTCAAATACCTTAATTTTAACTCATGTTTACTACATCCATACTTTAATGTTAACTTAATTTATGAAACTAAGTTTATAGGTTCATCCTTATGTCATTTAGCCTTTACTAACAAACAATGTCTCATTTTGTAACAAAATTCCAAAAAACTGATTGGATTTTAGTTGACAGACATGAAGACCTCAATGTTCTCCAAGTTCATGCCATTTCCTCTACCCTCTATTCCCCTTTTACTTATATTTCTATACAAAATGTTTCATCTATTCTTTTTTATAGAAGATTAGGTCACATCTCCCATTCTGTTCACAAAACTTTATCTTCTTTTTTCCTAGAATTACACGTAGAGTTAATAAAGATTTGTCTTGATATTTTTGTCAAGTAGCTAAGCACAAACACTTATCATATTCTGATAGTAGTAGTACTACATCTCATCCTTTTTTATGGTACATGCTAACATTTGGGGTCCTTACTCCACCCATTCTGTCACAAATCAAAGATATTTTCTTACTCTTGTTGATGATTACACTAGATTCACTTGGGATACTTCTATGACACACAAAAGTGAAACTAGAAAAAGTTTACTTCACTTCATTTATTTTATTAACACTAAATTTTCTTCTAAATTAAAATTTATTTGCACTGACAACGGGCCTGAATTTTTAACGAATGACTTTTATCAATCGTAAGGTATCTTACATCAATGATGCATGATTCTTGTTCTTTCAAGCAAATCTTCCTAAATTATTTTTGCACTTATTTATTGCCCATTTTGTTCATATTATTAATCTTATCCTCTAATAAACAACAACACTCCTTATTTTTTATTGTTTAATAAACATCGTAACTATAATACCTTTAAATGCTTTGGTTGCCTTTCCTATGCCTCTACTCTTCAAGAAAATCGTATGAAATTTGATCCTAAATCCAATAATTATGCCTTTCTAAGTTATATAGAAGGAACCAATAACCTCTAATTATGCCTTTAAATATGTTGATGATGGTTCTATTGATAAGTACAAAGCTAGATTCTAGTAAAGGGCTACACTCAACTCTAAGGTGTTGACTATTTTGACACTTTCTCCCCTGTTTCTAAAGTAACCACTATAAGAATGATTATTGCCTTAACTTCCATTAAACATTGGAATCTAGAACAACTAGATATCAATAATGTCTTTCTTCATGGGGATCTAAAAGAGGAAGTTTATATGACCATACCTAAAGGCTATAGTCTTCCTCATTCATCGTCAACCACCAAGGTTTGTAAACTTAACAAAAGTATTTTATGGCCTTGAGCAAACCAGAAGACAGTGATATTCCTAAATGTTTAACTCCTTAATTTCTCTTGGTTACAATCATTCTAATGCTGATTATTCTCTATTTACAAAATCTTGTGATAACCATTTTACTCCGGTGTTAGTCTATGTAAATGACTTAGTTTTAGCAGCTAATAACCTCATGAAAATTCAAAATGTTGAAGCTATCATTCAAATTAAATTTCGTATCAAAGACTTGGGACTTCTTCGATACTTTCTTGGCCTAAAATTGGCTAGATCTATGTTTGGTATTTTACATAATCAACACCATTATACACTTGAATTACTAAACAACACATGTATATTTCCTTCTACACCATCTTCTATTCCTTATAACCTTTCCCCTAAACTTCATTGAATTACTTCCCAATTTTCCCATTATTCTATTCAATATCGTAGACTCATAGGTCAACTAATTTAATTAACCACCACTCTCCCTAACATCTCTTTTGCATTACAACAACTTAGTCAGCTTGTCTCTCAACCAACTATCATTTACAATCAAGATGCCCTTCGCATTTTACAATATTTAAAATCTTGCGTTGCTCAAGGCCTTTTTTATCTAGCCAACATTAATTTGGTTCTCTATGGTTTTGCATATTGCGATTGGGCTACTTTCGCTACAACAAGACAATCATTCACACATTTTTCCATCTTTCTTGGAAAATATCCCATCTCTTGGAAGTCAAAGAAGCAGACAACCATTTCTCGCTCCAGTTTAGAAGTCGAATATTGCGCCCTTGCCTGTCTCACCTATGGAGTGGAATGGCTGCACTACCTCTTCAAGAACCTCCGCATAGAATTTTCAAGACCCATTTCTCTCTATTGCGATAACAGATTTACAGTTTACTTAGGGCATATTCCAACATTTCACGAGCACTCAAAATGCCTAGAGATCGACTGCCACATCATCAGAGAAAAGCTGAAATTAGAGCTTATCAAACTCTTTCCTATTCAATCTTCTGCTCAGATTGTTGATGTCCTAACTAAGTCTCTCCCTATGTAACACCCCAATTTTACTTAAATTATTTTAATGATTAATTGTCATGTATGTTGGTGATGTTAGGTGTCTTAGTGTAAGGTAGTACCTTATGATTCATAAGATTTAAGGGCTGTGAGGAATAAGTCCTTAGAGGTGCATTACTAATAGTGTAGAGATATGGGGGTGTAGTGAAGGATTTGGTAGAAATAATATTGTTATAATTATTAGTAGAATATTATGATTATTAGTATTTTATTAATTAATAAAAATAAGGAAGGGTAAGATGGGATTATCATATTAGAGGTGCAAGGGGTTAAGTGGTCATATGAATGAAATTAGAAGTTATATCATGTTATTTTGTGAAAAGAGAGAACAAAGCAGAGGAAGAGAGAAGAAGGGAACGATCGTAGAAGGAAGAAGGGATAACACAATAAAGCTTAAGGAATCAAAACCTAAGGTAAGGGTGGGGTTCCGATTATATAACAAGGGATATAATTGTATGTAGATTAAGGATTGCATGTTAGCTTTGGAGGTGGACAATTTGTAAGGTTGTTTATATTTAATGGAAATTGTGTGCAATTGATGTGATCTTGATGCTTGGTTTGATGTATTTGATGTATTTGATGCATTTGATGTATTATGTGGATGATTACCTTGAAAAAGCCATGAAAACTTGATCTTTTTCGTGTGGGAGAATAGGGGTTTTGGGGTTTTGAAGGGGGGAAACTCAGAATAGCTTAAAACAGAGTTTTTTTGAAACTGCTGTTGAAAGAGTATTGTGGTGTACTTTTCGTTTATATCGTATCCACAGGGATTATTGCGATATCACCGCCGTTCTATAGCCTATTTTGTCTTGAGTTAATGTTACTTTAGTTTTAAGTTTGCAAAAGATCATTCAATTTTAGTAGCAAAGAGTAAATTAATGAAAGTTCTAAGTTAAAGAAAATGTATCAAGATTCGATTTCATCGACCTAATTTTGTATGTTTCCTTATAAATATATGCTTATGAACTTGCTAATGATCAATATAATTACGTATCGACACCTATATCGTCCGTGTCCGCAACGATATAGCTAGATTTACCGCATTGTTTAACCGACGATTTCTCCACCGTTTAAACAATACAAATAACGTTTTAAAACCGATACTTAGTAAACATCAAACTCTAAATCCATGTCTGCAAATTATAGTTTGAAAGATGATGAGTTAGGTCTAGATACAAACATTGATGTCTCAAACATTTATACCAAAGAAAAGCTTTAATAAACAAACTAAACCATCTATATTGATCATCACTTGTTCATACACATATATTCACAAGAAAAACATACAAAAGGCTAGGAAGATTACATCTTATCTTGATACAAAAGGAATTTAGCTATCCATGAGAATGGTAGCTTGCACAAGAAGGAAAGGATGAAGATCAACAAGCATCAAAGGCGATTAATCGACGATCAAGGCTTCCAATCTTCAACTCTATGTTTGCTACAGTAGACAAGTGTTATTCAGCTCTCAAAATCAACCACACACACAAAATATCTGAAAATCTCTTTATATAGTTTTTCTGAAATTTGTCCAGGGCACGTCGCGCCCTCCAGCGCGCTACGCGCCATTACACTTATAAAATATAAACCGCCCATGCGCGCGACGCGCGCAGATCTCTGGTTTGAAGCTCCAAAATATCTTGCCCAGGGCGCGACGCGCCCACATCTCCGCGCGACGCGCGCATACTTCTGCCAGGCACTCTCTTGTCAAGCTCAAAACAAGCTCCAAACATCCCAAAATTGGCCAAAACCTACACAATCAAAACTAAAAACACAAATTAACATAAAATGAAAGCTAAAAATTGTAAACTATAAATAATTATCTAAAACTTCAAAGAATTAAAAGCATACTCGATAAAATCGGTTCAAAGGTGCCACTAATTAAACTAAATATTAACAATATTTGGCACCTAACAACTCTCCCCAACTTAAACTCTTGTTTGTCCTCAAACAAAACAATGATAATTACCGGGAACACAAAATTTCACAAATGAAACAATCAAGCAGAAACAAGAACAATTGAGTGGTTCAAATTCCAACAGTACAGAAAGATCAATCCTTACCAGTTTCCATCGAAGCACCATGATAACAATGCTAATCCTCATATACAAATTTTATGTCAAATAATTCCACAAGCAAAAGAAGTTCAAAAATGAATCACACCTACGCACTTCCCTCTGAGAGAACAAAAATGGAGGATCCTAACACTCACCAGACAATGACGCAAACATACCGAATTAATTATGAACTCATCTAAGCACAGAATAAATAAAAAGTATATAAGCATGAATCACTAAGGACTTTCGGGTTGTAGCTTGGCTTGGTTAACAACGAAGTGTCATATCTCACGGCCATTGAATCGAAAGGGTCAATACCTAAGAGAGCATTCAAATACACTTACATCCACACCTCTTTATCAACAGATCATACAACATTATTGCTCAAGAGTTCACCTTTTTATTTTAAAGGACTAGCTATATACAAAGCTTTTTTTTTTCTTTTTCTCTTTTTTTTTTTTTTCTCTTGAGCAATCACTTATTTACTTCTCATTACCAATGCAACCAAAATTTTTTATTCTCCCCAACTTGAATATTACCACCACATAATCACGAATGCTCTCTATTCTAAGGCGAAAAGGAATCATTCCTAACCACAATTAATGGTGCTCTTCAAGGTTGAAAGAAAATCATCAAGATTCAGATCAAAAATCGGCAAATATAGACAAGGAATTGATACCGATTGAATCTTGGCAAAAACGGCTCAAAATGGTTATCAAATGCACACACACTCACCGGGTAGGTTATATATGGTAGAGAAGTTATACTCGTAGTGCAGAACAAAACGCCTTGATCACTTTCATGCTTAACACAATTTAATAATAAATGCAAGATTAATCATAATAAAAACGAGTTAAAACGCACATTGCTGGTATCCAGCACAATTTATTATATATCTACACAGTGGAAAGTCTCCTCACAACTACAGCTAGGCTAAAATGATTCACAATTGAACTAATTTTATCAACAGAAATTAATGACAACTAATTTGTACAATTTAAAAGCATCAGAATCAACGATACTTGATAAACAAAACGATAAAGGATGTACCTTGCACGTACAGTTTTCAACTTATATCATCACCACTCAAATTGTGTTGCATCACCCAAATTCATCGTGACAACAAAAAGTTGTGTTCCAGCTAATTAATCATCAGGACAACTCATTAAAAACATTAAACTAAAATAAAACTTCTTAAAAATAAATAAATGCAAAAATAAAATAAACTGAACTTAAATAAAGCAAAAACCACACCAAATGGTGTTAACTATCCAAAGGCTTAAACCTAGCCTTTCAAAGTACCTCATCCACCAGGATGGAACAAAATTAAAAACAAAGTAAAAATTGTTCTAACATAAAACTAAAAACAATAAAAATAACAATAAAGCAGTAAAGCAAAACTACTCCTCATCAGAAGTATCCTCTTCATCATCAGCCATCCCCTCCTCAGGATCTGGCCTGCCCTCAGGCCATGAAGCATAAGCAGATAAATCATCCCGGGTACCAACAGGCTGCTGCAGAGAAAGCTGCCGGATAGAATCCTGCAAAAACATAAATGCTCTCTGATGCGCCATATGCATCTGATAGTTCCAATCACTTGCATCACCATACTGAGGACCAGCAGGCGGTGCAGCAGCAACCGGAACAGCTTGAGAAGCATCGGGAAGGTCAGATGCACTTTGAGCAGCACCGAAAGGACGACCTCCAGGTAAACAGTACCTGTTAGCAAAAATATCATCTATAACACCATCCATGGGGATCAAGCCACCAGATGGAAACCGGACACCAGCCTTCCTGCACAAACCCATTATTAAACCAGGAAAAATCAACCTACATTTCACCCCATCTCCATGAAGAGTCCCATTCAGGGCGACTCTTTTCAGCTCGTTCGCCACAATCCTGGACACATCAATGTTATCACCATTCAAAATACCCTGAACCAAACCTGCAGTATCAATGGTGAGGGAGGAAGTGTGACTCCGTGGCCTAATGTTGTAAAGGACCACCGAAGTCACCAACTGAGCCTCCTCCGTCAACTGACTACGAGTAAAAGTCTTTGGCAGCCCAGCTTTAGTCAGAGTATAGGTGAAACCAGTCCTGCAAATCCTCTCCCTAATACTCTCCACGTCCCAGTTTCCTCTATTCAACCTGGGATGGTACTGGCACTCTTCTACCAAAGCAAGAGGGTTATCCAGAAAATCAAAAATAGCCTCTTTGCTAAAATCAATGGCTTTACCTCTCACCCATGTTTTAAACGGGTAAGCTTCAGTACCTGACCAACCACTCGGAGGCAAGGCGTTTGCGTAGAATTCTCTGACAATCTCCACCTGATAGAATTTTGGTGGAGTGAACAACTTGTCCCAGCATGTTTCAGACAAAGCAGTCCACGCCCTTTGGAAAAGGCCGTGGTCAATAGGAACCACAGTGCGTTCACTCCACACAACTCGGCTTTCGAGCTCATGGTACCTCGCCTCTTGCTCCGGACCTAGAAACTTCGTCCGATCAAACCTGCCAGCTTGTGAGGAAGATCCCTCACCAGAACCAGTCTTCTTTCTCTTTAAAAAGGGTGTCATTCCTGCACAAATTCAAATCAAACAAAACACACAAAAATTGAAACAAAGTTAGCATAACCTCTATTTTAATAGCCTACATCAATCACATTCATCATCAATCACAAAACAGACCCTATACAACTACTCAGAATGCATAAAAAAAATTCAAAGTTGAACCCAGGGCGCGACGCGCGCTGAACAGGGCGCGACGCGCGCTGAACAGGGCGCGACGCGCGCTCTGCGAAACCCAGAAAATTTCTTCAATAAAACTGCAAAACAGACGAGGAGACAAACTTCTCCTCCCTTCTAAAGGTTCCAGCAAGCAATATATACATCATACGATTGTTTTCTACCCTAGTTTTTCAAATTCTATCAAAAAAAAACCTAAACTTCTAAAACCTAAGTTAATGGAAAGATAAGAGAAGAAGAACAAACCTTGATGATTGATGATGGTAGAGAGACGAAATTAAGTGAGGAAAATGCAAGAATTAAAAGAGCAAGTGTGTGTGTTGTTTTTCTTTTCTTTGAACAAAGAGGAGAAAGGGAAGAATGGAGGCAAAACCTCCAAAAAACCCTAAGAACCTCTTCTGCCACGAAACCGGGTCGGGCCCAGCATGGGTAGGCCCAAACCAAAATTATTATTATTATTATTTTTTTCAAAAATATACACAGCGCGTGACGCGCGAAGACTCGGCGCGACGCGCCCTCATCTCTGCCTGGAAGGGGGGTCCATAGTTCACAAAGCGCGCGACGCGCGCATATGGGTGCGACGCGCGCTACACCAGAAACAGCAGAAAAACTGCATTGTTTCAGCACGCCCAAAAATACCGGTAGATCGCTTCTGGCTCGACGACAACTCAAAAATCCCACCTGCACAAATAACACAAATACAAGTGAATATATACAACTTGGGGTGCCTCCCAAGAGCGCTTTGTTTAACGTCGGTCAGCTCGACGGTCAAAGGCAATCAAGGATCGCCAAACGATAAAACACAAGTTTCACGATTAAAATCGCTTCCTCGATAAACCTTCAACCTCTGACCATTTACTACCCACTCTTGGTTTGATTTTTGGTCCTCTATCACAATAGCCCCTTGGCTTCTCACTTCTTTGACCAAAAACGGTCCGGACCACTTCGACTTCAACTTTCCCGGAAAAAGTCTTAACCGGGAATTGAAGAGTAAAACTAATTGCCCTACCTTAAAGTCCTTAATTCTAATCTTACTATCATGATAGAATTTGGTCTTTTCCTTGTAAATCGAATTAGACTTATAGGCATGCAATCTCATCTCTTCCAACTCATTTAGTTGGATTTTTCTTCTCTCTCCACACAACTTGTGGTCAAAATTCAAAAGCTTCAAGGCCCAATATGCCTTATGCTCTAGTTCTACGGGAAGGTGACAACTTTTACCATACACCATTTGGAATGGTGTAAGACCGATCGGTGCTTTGAAAGCGGTCCGATACGCCCACAAGGTTTCATCTAACTTCATTGACCAATCCTTCCTAGAGCTAGACACAGTTTTCTCAAGAATTCTCTTAATCTCTCTATTGGTCCTCTCAACTTGCCCATTAGTTTGTGGATGATATGGAGTAGCTACCTTGTGCTTTACTCCATATTGCTCCAACACTTTTTCAAGCTGAGCATTACAGAAATGAGATCCACCATCACTAATTATAACTCTTGGCGAGCCAAACCGCGAAAATATATTTTTCTTCAAAAACTTTATCACGGTCTTACCATCCGCTTTGGGTGAAGCAATCGCTTCCACCCACTTAGACACGTAATCCACAGCTACCAAGATGTATTCATTTGACATTGAGGAAGGGAATGGTCCAACAAAATCAATGCCCCAACAATCAAATACCTCAACTTCTACAATACTTTGGAGGGGCATTTCCTCTCTTTTCCCTATTCCACCAGTTCTTTGACAACTGTCGCATGAGGCAACATGGTGGTAAGCATCTTTGAACAAAGTAGGCCACCAAAATCCCGATTGAAGGACTTTTGTGGCCGTACGCAAACCATTAAAATGACCACCATAAGGCGAATTGTGGCAATGCCACAAAATGCTTTTTGTCTCCTCATCCGCGACACATCTTCTCAAAAGATTGTCACTACTCAACTTAAACAAGTGAGGATCATCCCAAACATAAAAATTAGCATCGTTTAAAAACTTTTTTCTTTGATTCCAAGTTAGATCCTCCGGTATCCAGCCAGATGCTTTGTGATTAGCCATATCTGCGAACCAGGGTCTAACTTCTTGTACCATGTACAGTTTTTCATCTGGGAATTCTTCCCTCACCTCTTTTTCATTGTTTGTCACCTCGGTATTCACTAACCGAGACAAATGATCCGCAATCAAATTTTCTGTACCTTTCTTATCTTTCACTTCAAGATCAAATTCTTGAAGCAAAAGAATCCACCGAATAAGCCTCTGTTTTGAATCAGGCTTGGTGAGAAGATATTTTATTGCGGCATGATTAGTATAACACACAACTTTAGAACCAATGAGGTAAGGACGAAACTTTTCCAATGCAAATACAATTGCGAGCAATTCTTTTTCGGTAGTGGCATAGTTATCCTGTGCCTCATTTAAAACTTTGCTCGCATAATGTATAGCATGAAATTGTTTGTTCTTCCTTTGGCCTAAGACCACACCAACCGCATAGTCACTAGCATCGCACATGAGTTCAAACTCAAGCGACCAATTAGGAGCGACAATTATGGGTGTGGTGGTCAAATTTTCTTTAAGTTCTAGGAAAGCTTTTAGACATGATTCATCAAAATTAAATTCCATACCTTTGTTGAGCAAATTGCTCAAAGGCTTTGCGACCTTGGAGAAATCCTTGATGAATCTTCTATAGAACCCAGCATGTCCCAAAAAGCTCCTTATGCCTTTCACATTCACCGGAGGGGGAAGCTTTTCAATAACTTCAATTTTTGCCGGATCGACCTCAAGCCCCTTTGAAGATACCTTGTGGCCAAGAACAATCCCATCCGTTACCATGAAAGTGCATTTCTCCCAGTTGAGAACCAAATTTGTTTCAATGCATCTCTCCATCACCTTATCAAGGTTTTTCAAGCACAAGTCAAATGACGACCCGTACACAGAAAAATCATCCATGAACACCTCAATGCTTTTCTCGATCAAATCAGAGAAGATAGCTTGCATGCACCTTTGAAATGTTGCAGGAGCATTACATAGTCCAAATGGCATTCTTCGGTATGCGAAAACGCCAAAAGGACATGTAAAAGCAGTTTTCTCGTGGTCCGCCGGATTCACTGATATTTGATTGTATCCCGAATAACCATCCAAGAAACAATAGAAATTTCTTCCGGCTAACCTCTCTAACATTTGATCCATAAAAGGTAATGGAAAGTGATCTTTTCTTGTTGCTTGGTTCAACCTCCTATAATCAATACACATACGCCACCCGGTCACCGTTCTCGAAGGAATCAACTCGTTCTTCTCATTTCTCACAACCGTCAATCCACCCTTCTTAGGAACCACATGCACCGGACTCACCCATTCGCTATCGGAGATGGGATAAATCATCCCCGCCTCTAATAACTTCACAACCTCTTTTCTAACAACTTCTTTCAAGGTTGGATTCAATCTCCTTTGAGGTTGTGCCACGGGCCGAAAATCATCTTCTAACATAATCTTATGCATACAATAGGCCGGACTAATACCCTTCAAGTCGGATAAAACCCATCCTATTGCTTCTTGATTCTTTGTCAACACTTCCTTCAATCGATGCTCTTCCTTGTGAGACAAACCACTATTAATGATAACCGGCTTAGTAGAATTGTCACCGAGAAACACGTATTTCAAGTGAGACGGTAACACATTCAACTCCACCTTTTGCTCTTCAATTTTAGGTTCATCCTTCAACTCTTCAATTTGAGTTTCAAATGGATTCATCTCATCACAAGCCTCTAAATTTCTCAAGCAATCTTCAATTTCCTTCTCTTGATCTTTGGTGAGAACTTCAAGAGCTTCCATTAAAGTCTTCTCAAGAGGATTCGACAAGTGCATTTGATTCTCCACTTTCATAGTAGCCCTTTCGGTAGCATCGATTCTAAAACAATCATCCTCATCACTCGGATGCTTGATGGCTTCAAAGAGATCAAGACATAATTCTTCATCTTGGTACCTTAATTTCATTAAGCCATCATCAATATCTATCATCATTCGGGCCGTCTTCATAAAAGGCCTTCCTAAGATCAATGGAATCTCTGGATCTTCTTCCATGTCTATGACAATAAAATCAACAGGATACCAAAATTTGTCAACCTTGACAAGCAAGTCTTCCGCAACTCCATGAGGATGAGCTGTGGATTTATCCGCTAATGATAACGTCATTCTTGTCGGTTTCAAATCATTGATTCCTAATTTTCTCACCATAGACAAAGGGATCAAATTAATGCTAGAACCGGTATCTACCAAACCTTTGCCTATGTGAACATTTCCAATAGACACCGGTAAGGTTACCCGCCCAGGATCATTTGATTTTATCGGAGTAGTGCGTTGAATTAACGCATTACAACAAGAGCTCACCGTTACTACCTCCGGATCCAAGAATCTTCTCTTCTTAGTGATGATGTCTTTGATGAATTTTGCATACATCGGCATTTGCTCTAATGCCTCGGAAAAAGGAACATTGATTTGCAACTTGCTAAAAATGTCCAAGAACCGAGCATAGTGCTTTGCATCTTCTTTCTTTGACGGACCGGGAGGGTAAGGTAATTTCTTCACTTGTATAGAATCATCCACCTTCTTCTTTCCCTTCTCACTCACACTCAATTTTTTTCTCTCTTTTTCTACAACTTTCTCAAGAGTTTCTTTTTCCACTAATTCTTTCTCTTTCTCATTTTCAACTAAATCACCCTCAACATTTTTTTCTACTTCAATCACCCTATCTTTTTCACTCTCAACAATTTCCTCCTCAACTATCTCTCCTACACCCATATCAATATTTCTACCGCTACGAGTTAGAATTGACTTACAATGCTCACGAGGATTTTCTTGTGTAGTAGCCGGAAAAGGACCTTTGTTTTGATCGGCAAGTTGCTTTGACAATTGCCCGACTTGAGTTTCAAGATTCTTTATGGCGGCATCCGTACTCTTTTGGCTTGCAATTTGCAATTGCATGAATTGGCTAAGAGTGTCCTCTATTGAAAGCTTTTATTGTTGAGGTTGTTGGTTGTAACCACCTTGATAAGGATTTTGACGATTCGATGGACCCGCTTCTGGCCTCCATCCTTGTTGATAACCTTGATTACCTCTTTGTTGGTAACCTTGGTTATTGTTGTAAGGTTGTTGTTGTCTCCCACCATATTCTTGATTAGGATTAGACACATAATTCACCTCTTCACCTGGTGGAGGACAAAAACCTGTTTGATGGTCACCCCTACACAATTCACAACACATCACATGTTGATTTTTAGAAGGGTTCCCATTTATCTCTTTGATTTGTTGAGGGAGTTTTGACATTTGTTGAGTGAGCAATTCTACTTGTTGTGTCAATAACTTGTTTTGAGCAAGTATTGCATCACTAGTATTCAATTCAAGAACTCCCGGTTTTCTTTGCGATGCACTACGGTTGTGTTGCCCTTGATGATCATTCAAAGCCATCCTATCAATGATAGCAATTGCTTCAGCGGCTGTTTTTGACATCAACGAACCACCCGCGGTAGCATCTAAAAGAGTTTTTGGTTGAGGTTGGAGTCCATTTCTAAAGATATGGATTTGAGAAAATTCATCAAACCCATGACCTTTGCATTTTCTAACCATGGACTTGAACCTCTCCCATGCTTCATTGAGAGATTCATTCGAACCTTGAGAGAACACCGCAATAGAAGTTTTCGCTTCCATGAACCTATTGTGAGGAAAAAACCGATCCAAGAACTTCTCTTCTAACTCGTTCCAATTTGTCATGACATTATTTGGTTGATCAAGGTACCATTCCTTAGCTTTTCCAATTAAGGAATGAGGAAAGAGTCTCCTGAACACCTGTTCTTCTTGGTCTTCCGGAGCACCAATTGTTCCGGCGATCTCGTAGAACTTTGTTAGATGAGTAAATGGATCCTCGTGATCTGCCCCTGTGAACGGATTTTGGTATAATAATTGAAGTAACCCCGTCTTCATTTCGGAGTTTCTTCCATTGGCCTGATCACGAGCAAATTGTGCATTGAGACGAGGGCTGTTAACACATGGCCCTCGAGCTGGAGGATCCGCAGCCATTTCTTCCTCATCCAAGTTTTCAACCGGAGTTGAAGAAGAAGATGCTTCTTGTTGTTGTCTTCTTTCCCTCGCTAGTTGTCTCCTCCTACGAGTTTTGCTATTCTCTCTACGAGCAGTCCTCTCAATCTCAGGATCAAAAAGGAGTTGATCTGCAGGTATACGTCCTCGCATAAACTGTAATCTGAAAAACTAACCAAGCAAATTAACAAACACAAGGAAAATAAATTTAGAAACAAGATATTAATTATAAGACTCAATACAAAACAAACTATTGCAATGCTTGCAATATCTAAACAACAATCCCCGGCAACGGCGCCATTTTGTTGAAAGAGTATTGTGGTGTACTTTTCGTTTATATCGTATCCACAGGGATTATTGCGATATCACCGCCGTTCTATAGCCTATTTTGTCTTGAGTTAATGTTACTTTAGTTTTAAGTTTGCAAAAGATCATTCAATTTTAGTAGCAAAGAGTAAATTAATGAAAGTTCTAAGTTAAAGAAAATGTATCAAGATTCGATTACATCGACCTAAGTTTGTATGTTTCCTTATAAATATATGCTTATGAACTTGCTAATGATCAATATAATTACGTATCGACACCTATATCGTCCGTGTCCGCAACGATATAGCTAGATTTACCGTATTGTTTAACCGACGATTTCTCCACCGTTTAAACAATACAAATAACGTTTTAAAACCGATACTTAGTAAACATCAAACTCTAAATCCATGTCTGCAAATTATAGTTTGAAAGATGATGAGTTAGGTCTAGATACAAACATTGATGTCTCAAACATTTATACCAAAGAAAAGCTTTAATAAACAAACTAAACCATCTATATTGATTATCACTTGTTCATACACATATATTCACAAGAAAAACATACAAAAGGCTAGGAAGATTACATCTTATCTTGATACAAAAGGAATTTAGCTATCCATGAGAATGGTAGCTTGCACAAGAAGGAAAGGATGAAGATCAACAAGCATCAAAGGCGATTAATCGACGATCAAGGCTTCCAATCTTCAACTCTATGTTTGCTACAGTAGACAAGTGTTCTTCAGCTCTCAAAATCAACCACACACACAAAATATCTGAAAATCTCTTTATATAGTTTTTCTGAAATCTGTCCAGGGCGCGTCGCGCCCTCCAGCGCGCTACGCGCCATTACACTTATAAAATATAAACCGCCCATGCGCGCGACGCGCGCAAATCTCTGGTTTGAAGCTCCAAAATATCTTGCCCAGGGCGCGACGCGCCCACATCTCCGCGCGACGCGCGCATACTTCTGCCAAGCACTCTCTTGTCAAGCTCAAAACAAGCTCCAAACATCCCAAAATTGGCAAAAACCTACACAATCAAAACTAAAAACACAAATTAACATAAAATGAAAGCTAAAAATTGTAAACTATAAATAATTATCTAAAACTTCAAAGAATTAAAAGCATACTCGATAAAATCGGTTCAAAGGTGCCACTAATTAAACTAAATATTAACAATATTTGGCACCTAACAACTGCTACAGCAGGAACCGGTTCCCAGTTTGGGGGAACCGAGTTCCCAGACTCTCTGTATCCAAAAAATTGGAATTTTGGGGATGGGAACCGGTTCCCTGTTTGGGGGAACCGGGTTCCACTGAGTCGAAATGAAATTTTTCTTAAAAACTTCAAAAAGCCATAACTTTTGATCTGTAAGTCCGTTTGAGGCACCGTTCAAACCGTTAGAAAGCTAAAAACATTTCCTATCCTTTGATAATCATTTCCATAACAGTAGCCTAATATTTTAAGGGAATAAATCCAAAATTCTTAGTGATTTAGTATGTGTTTTGATATGAAGTATTGCGTTGTTTACGAAGATGATGCGAGAGCAGTGTGGCTTCCTCATATATGATGTTTTATGTTGATATTGATGTTGATTGCCTTGTGTGGCATTGTGTTAGATACCTTTGTTCGGTAAGTATCGTGTTGTTTACGAAGATAATGCGAGAGCAGTGTGGCTGCCTCACATGTGTTGTTCTACGATGATATTGATGTTGACATCCTTGTGTGGCATTGTGTTAAATATCGATGTTTAGTAATCTCATAATGATGACGTAGTATGTGTGTGTTTCATGCATTGCATAATTAATGAAGATTATTGTTGTTGTGAAGGATCGACATTACGAAGTTAGTCGTTGCCTTCGTTTGGCATTACGAAGTTAGCCAATTGCCCACAGATGGCATTTGCGAAGATTTTGGTACCACATGTATAATGTAGTGTCAGTAACATTGCATTGCACTTTGATTTGTTTGATGATGTGATGATGAAACAGTATTATATAACCGATGTCTGTTTTATGATAATGATGATGATTTTGTGAATGTGTTTGTAATCAATTATGAAGCATAACTATAGATTGTTAAACATAGAATCTAACTTGATGTATCTGTCATATGCTTATAATTATGCCCTTTATTATATTTTCGTTGATATCTCACCCCTTCTGTTTGAATGTTACCTCTACATGGGTAACATGGAGGTGATCAGTACTAGGCGAGGTTGGACGTCGTGTCGATTTGGTGTCATGCTCTGATACGTAACACCGGGGAGGGATGAACGTTTATCCGTTTTGATTCTTGCATTGTTGTTTTATGTAGAAGATTTTGATAGTAGTGTAACTCTCTTTTGTTTGAATAATCATTGAAACTTTTGATGAGTAAAGATGTTACTGAATAGTTATGTTTTCTTTTCCGCTGCAATAGTAAAGAAGTTGATGTTTTGAAGGATTATAATAACGATGTTGTCGGTTCATCAGAAGTGTGTTATGTATCCATGTTTTATGAACTTGATCATATGTGTTTTTAATGTTGATGACGGAGTAGCATCCTATTCTTGATGTGTTGTATTGGAATTTTGAATTACTCTGGTTTATTTTATTAATTAAAATAGAGATGGGGAATAGGGTGTTACAATTGGTATCAGAGCAGGTCAGTCCGTCCGACCATGTTGTCGAGTCTTTAGTGTAGTGTGATAGTTGAATACTGTCGATATGTTGTATCTTAGTACGCGACAAGTGTAGAACACACTTTCGGTGCTTTTCTGTTGTTCTAATCACTTGTTTGCAGGAGTGTAATTGAAACAAGTGAAGGAGAAGCTCGTGCTTCTCTGAGATGGTTCAGGTGTGAACGGTTGGTTCGTTGTGTTGTGCCTTGCATAGGTGAAAATATGGGCGAGATTGCATGGTTTATGATTTTGAAAAAAGTACGGATTCACGATTTATATCTGGCGGTTAAGTCAAAGTATCCTTGAGAGGAAGTAAATCAGGTACTGGTGTTGTTCGCATTCCTAGGAGTGGAGGGCGATGTTATGATTGATGATGTGCCAGCTGTGTGAGTCCTGATGTTTCTCCGAGGATAATTGCGGCTTGTCGTTGGAGCGAGATGTTGGATTAAATTGAAGTTATTCTTGGGGGTTAACTGTTTGGAGTTAAGCCTAGTGAAATTATGAATTGTTTGGATGAGTCGATGCATATTCTTATGCCAGAATATATTTGCTGAGTAAGTCGGATAACTCTTGGAAGATGAAGCATATATGATTGCATTATTTCAGCACCGTCGGTGGCTTGTGAAGTTGTTGATGTTGGGTTTTCATTACTCGTGACATCTACATTTGAATGGTGATATGAGAATGAAGTATTACATGTTTTGTTGTTGGAATCTTATAAGTGATTTCTAGATGTTGTTGATGTGGTTGGCAGGTTGTGAATCGCGAGTAAGAGTAGGAACTCAAATGCGTAAGTAGTTTTGTGAATAGACTAGAGTCTTAGTATTTTGAAAGCAAAAATTTTGGCAAAGAAATGTGTCCCTCGAGTTATAAGAAGAATGGAGTTTCAGATATGTGTTGGGCTTGATAGATTATGTGATAATTGATGTTAATGATAGGTAATGTTGGAAGAGAGGTTCGGTTGCTATTAATCTTGTACTTGATACCAGATTTATTTATGTGGCGCCGTACTAGGCGTCAGCTTCAGAGTAGGTGAATTGAAGAGTTGATTAGGAGAATTGTTGGAAGCAAATTTTTTAAGAGGCTAAGTATATTATTTTGGAAGCTCTGGTGTTACTATTTAAGACGAAAGCAGGTGGTACGAAGTTCTGTGTGTGAATCTCAATGTAGTTAGGAAGAAACTTTATGTTAAGTTGTCAAGGGATATGTTATGGTTTAAGGAGGCGAGTTTTCTTGAGTAGGATTTTTCTTAGGCGATGGTACCTGTAAATCTATCCAAGATAGATGCAGTTATACTTTTAGGTGCTCCGAAGTCGGTTACGGAGATTGGAAGCTTTTGGAGCTCAACTGATCTATTATTGCAATTTATTTGAGATGAGGTGTAGTAAAAGATGTTTGGTACTAGGAAGAATGTGAAGGTGTTGGAGAATCACATAGGAGTGTAACTTGTGCCAATTGAGGATGGTTAGAGTAGAAGTGCTTTTGAAGAAAAGGGAATGTTAAATGGTAAAATGGATCGCGTGTCATTAATGACGTGGTATTGACGTGTGTCGGGAGAATTTAGGAGGTTTTATCGCTAACCGAATAATGAGATAGTAGTGTTGAGATTGTGATTAGAATGAGATGCAAAATGCGAGATTATATGGATCTATGAAGTTATAAGATTAAAGGAAGGACTAAGGATCTATTGACGTTGTTAAAGTTCTCTACTCGGATGAATATTTTCCGTGGAGTGAAACGATTTAGATTAAATTGATGTAGTAGCATTTTCTATATTAAGAGATATTTAAGAACCGTGTTATGCTGCGTGCATGCTGAGGAGAATATGAAGTGGATTTTTGGACGTTATGCTCACAGAACTTGAGCCAAGTTATAAAGAACGCTATTATAGTTTAGTAATGATGGGTTATGCTCCATCATGATTGTCGGCTTCCTATTGACAAATAGAGGAACTGATCACCCTTAATCTCTTGTTGATAGTAGGCGAAATTATGTTGGATGTGATGGACTTGTCTTGCTAGCTTGGCGGTGTGCGAAGTGAATTAACTTTCTATCAAGAGTTAGCCGTTCACCATTTCGTGTAAACCTAAGGAGGAAATGGCTATGAAGGAGTTGGAACTTATTGGACAGTTCAAAGATTTAAGATTGTATACGAAACTAATGTCGTAGAGTGAACGATTGATAATATCAAAAATGGACGATGATCTTCTGTTAGATATTAAATACAGTCGAGAGTTGGATGCGAAACTTATAGATATGATAGTAGATGGAAATCTAGATGAAGACAAGGACCTTAAGGTAAATAATTAGAGTGTCACAACTGGAGTGTGATGTGGCAGAAGTTTGTTGCTGTGTGACTTGTTAGAAGTCGAGGATTAAACATTGGCGAATGGAGGTGATGATACAACCAGTGGGTATTTCAGGATGAAAGTAATAGGTGCAGAGTTGTATATTTTCGTGTTGCTGACATGTCAATGGAATGCGTTAAATTTCATGTTTGAATTACCGAGACGTGGCATTACGGTACTGGAGTATGTGACAAAATTGTTGATGCTACGGTTATATTGATGTGCTTATGACAGTGCTACGGTATAATGAAGATATAAACTGTGTACTACTTGTACGGTGATATGGAGATGTTAGGAAGATATTAAGCATGTCTCTTTACTACAAGTTGATGCAATTATGCCTTGCTATATGTGTTATGTGTTTTCGTGTGAATGATATGATGTTGTTGCAGTGATGATGTAGGTATTATGAAGGGTGCGATGTTATAACATGATGAACGCTTTCTTATGATAATAAGATGTGGATATTTATGCTATGGAGCAAGATTTACATCTTGTGACGACTTGAATTGTGTTCTTATATTGTTTGGTGGATTAATGTGAAGGGAATATTGAATGTTAATTTGATGATGTTATGGGATATTGGTATGTATTCTGTGAAGTATGATGATGATTGTGAACTATGTGATTAAATGATGTTTTGAAGATGAAATATGTATTAGTGATGTTATGATGTGTTGTGTTAACATGATATATTTACGACGTTTTGATGATAGGCATGTTTAATATGTATATATGCATGTATGTCGTGTGAAGATAATTAAATGATGATGTGTATTACGAAGTATGTAATGTTATGACTTGTCGTATGACCTATAATGTATTGATGAATTTATAAATATAATAATGTTTATGTTGTGGTGATAATGACATGTGACGATGATGTTTAATGACGATGATGATGACGGCCTGTATAGGCAAGTGGCATGGATTGCTCCATGTGTTTGCATGTTATGTTGTTTCATATAGATGTCGCATACGTTACATTTGGTGTTATTATCTTGATGTTGCGTGTAATGTTAAATGATGTTATGTTGCCTTGTGAGGATTGTGATGTTTTTCTATTATGGGTTGAAGTGTTTTGATGAATGAAGATAAGGAATGTAATAAACCGGTGAGTTTGTAACCTGATAGCAAATAAAACTTATGGGATGATGGTAGTTGACTAGTTGGGATGTTGATTTGTGGCATTTGGAAATGATGACAATACACGAAGTAGGAATTAGAAAGAAGGATGCAGGAGTTGTATCTGGAGTGTTTAGTATCAAGCGAATTTTCGAGGACGAAAATATTTCTAGTGGGGGAGAGTTGTAACACCCCAATTTTACTTAAATTATTTTAATGATTATTTGTCATGTATGTTGGTGATGTTAGGTGTCTTAGTGTAAGGTAGTACCTTATGATTCATAAGATTTAAGGGCTGTGAGGAATAAGTCCTTAGAGGTGCATTACTAATAGTGTAGAGATATGGGGGTGTAGTGAAGGATTTGGTAGAAATAATATTTTTATAATTATTAGTAGAATATTATGATTATTAGTATTTTATTAATTAATAAAAATAAGGAAGGGTAAGATGGGATTATCATATTAGAGGTCCAGGGGGTTAAGTGGTCATATGAATGAAATTAGAAGTTAGATCGTGTTATTTTGTGAAAAGAGGGAACAAAGCAGAGGAAGAGAGAAGAAGGGAACGATCGTAGAAGGAAGAAGGGATAGCACAATAAAGCTTAAGGAATCAAAACCTAAGGTAAGGGTGGGGTTCCGATTATATAACAAGGGATATAATTGTATGTAGATTAAGGATTGCATGTTAGGTTTCGGGGTAGACAATTTGTAGGGTTGTTTATATTTAATGGAAATTGTGTGCAGTTGATGTGATCTTGATGCTTGGTTTGATGTATTTGATGCATTTGATGTATTATGTGGATGATTACCTTGAAAAAGCCATGAAAACTTGATGATTTTCGTGTGGGAGAATAGGGGTTTTAGGGTTTTGAAGGGGGGAAACTCGGAATAGCTTAAAACAGAGTTTTTTTGAAACTGCTACAGCAGGAACCGGTTCCCAGTTTGGGGAAACCGAGTTCCCAGACTCTATGTATCCAAAAAAAATTGGAATTTTGGGGATGGGAACCGGTTCCCAGTTTGGGGGAACCGGGTTCCACTGAGTCGGAATGAAATTTTTCTTAAAAACTTCAAAAAGCCATAACTTTTGATCCGTAAGTCCGTTTGAGGCGCCGTTCGAACCGTTAGAAAGCTAAAAACATTTCCTATCCTTTGATAATCATTTCCATAACAGTAGCCTAATATTTTAAGGGAATAAATCCAAAATTCTTAGTGATTTAGTATGTGTTTTGATACGAAGTATTGCGTTGTTTACGAAGGTGATGCGAGAGCAGTGTGGCTGCCTCATATATGATGTTTTATGATGATATTGATGTTGATTGCCTTGTGTGGCATTATGTTAGATAGCGTTGTTCGGTAAGTATCGTGTTGTTTACGAAGATGATGCGAGAGCAGTGTGGCTGCCTCACATGTGTTGTTCTACGATGATATTAATGTTGATAGCCTTGTGTGGCATTGTGTTAAATATCGATGTTTGGCAATCTCATAATGATGACGTAGTATGTGTGTGTTTCATGCATTGCATAATTGATGAAGATGATTGTTGTTGTGAAGGATCGACATTAAGAAGTTAGCCGTTGCCTTCGTTTGGCATTACGAAGTTAGCTAATTGCCCACAGATGGCATTTGCGAAGATTTTGGTACCACATGTATGATGTCGTGTCAGTAACATTGCATTGCACTGTGATTTGTTTGATGATGTGATGATGAAACAGTATTATATAACCAATGTGTGTTTTATGATGAATGATGATGATGTTGTGAATGTGTTTGTAATCAATTATGAAGCATAACTATAGATTGTTAAACTTAGAATCTAACTTGATGTATCTGTCACATGCTTATAATTATGCCCTTTATTATATTTTCGTTGATATCTCATCTCTTCTGTTTGAATGTTACCTCTACGTGGGTAACGTGCAGGTGATCAGCACTAGGCGAGGTTGGACGTCGTGTCGATTCTGTGTCATGCTCTGATACGTAACACCGGGGAGGAATGAACGTTTATCTGTTCTGATTGTTGCATTGTTGTTTTATGTAGAAGATTTTTATAGTAATGTAACTCTCTTTTGTTTGAATAATCATTGAAACTTTTGATGAGTAAAGATGTTACTGAATAGTTATGTTTTCTTTTCCGCTGCAATAATAAAGAAGTTGATGTTTTGAAGGATTATAATAACGATGTTGTCGGTTCATCAGAAGTGTGTTATGTATTCATGTTTTATGAACTTGAGCATATGTGTTTTTAAGGTTGATGACGTAGTAGCATCCGATTCTTAATGTGTTGTATTGGAATTTTGAATTACTCTGATTTATTTTATTAATTAAAATAGCGATGAGGAATAGGGTGTTGCACCCTGCACCAGCCATTTTTTTCATTTGTAGCTAAGTTAGGATTTGTTTCCATTGGCGGCAGTCTAACTTTTGAGAGAGAGTTAGATAATAATAATAATAAATTTTAGTTAGTCGTTCGTTATTTTTTAGTTTAGTGCTAATTGCACTTTTGTAGGAAAGTTAGTTACTCTATTGGTGTATAAATACACCACCTGACCATTGTGTAAACTAACCTATTCGTAATAGTAATATGATTACTTTTCTTTTTGTACTATTCCAATAATTCCCAATCATTATTTTAAGGAAAATTCACTCTTTGATTTTGTTGAAGAATCTTGTTTAAAAATAATAAACTATATTCTCTAGTCATTATTATAAAAAAATTATTATTGAATAATTGATCTATTTGATATATATATATATATATATATATATATATATATATATATATATATATATATATATATATATATATATATATATATATATATATATATAATCAATTATTCAATAACTAGTATGTTTTTATGCGGATGTATATATTGGAAATGATTTTGAGGTGGAAAAAATTCCTCCAAGTTATGACACATTTAGAAATGTCACTACGATTGTTTATCAACTATAATTGTGTTCATTTCTAGTCAATTAATTGCCACTTTGAAGTCGGCTATGTGACAAGAAAAAAACAGGAGTATACAACATCCTATTCTCTGCCCTTTGGCATTTTATGGATGAAAACTGAAAACCAACGTACAACATTTACTAGAGCATATGTCATTGATTACATGGTTTGAATTAAAAGGAAGATACTTCCATTAATAATTTATCCTCTAACACATAATAATTCATTTTGTGACACTTTTGCTAGTGGAATTCAATTTTTCAACAACCAAAAAACAGCACATGACAATACAAATTGTAAGGTCCACAACACTTCATTGTTCATAGCACATGTCTTTTTCATGATTACCATATGGTTGGGTTGGGGAACTTGTTGGTAATGGAATAATGGTATTCATTATTTATCAACATCAACACTATCATTTTATAATGGTATAGTTATGAATGATTATGCCCCCTCCTAGTTTTTCTTTAAAAGGATTATGCAATATAGGTTAGTTGTTTAATGTTACATTAGATTCTAAAGCCTACGATTGGTAGTAGCCAAGTAGGTGGATAACTCATAAGGTCATTATTACAAGTTTATAATTAAGGAATGTTTAAAAAGTGGGAGCATCCAAGTTGAGAGTGTAATCCATTGGTAGAACTCATTTAAAATTCTTGAAGAAAAAAAAACTATTTTAAGTTGTTTGCTCTTTAAGTGGACTCTATATTTTAAGAAATGAATGTGATTTTTCTTTTCTTTCAAAAGTTGTTGATTTGCTGTTGTCAAGAGTTGAACTCTGAACCAACAGTTTCCTTTATCCAGTTAGCAAGTGTCAGTTGAGTTATTCCACTCACTCAATGTGGCTCTTTGAGAAGTATCATGATTTTATTTTTTAGAAAATGATGTTACGTTGGATTGAGATATAAGGTTATCATATATAAACTATTCTTAATTTTGATTTTTAGTATGAGAGTATTTTGACCAACTCAAAATAATTATTGTTTCTAATAAATGTATGATTTTATTATTAGAGATTAATTGATATAAATGTTGGTGTAATTTTTTTTACACAATCAATGCATCACAATCATTCATATGTAATATTTTAATTGTGATTAAAACAAAATTCAAATGTTTATAAAAATCTGACGAGTATAATTAATTGACAATGTAAAACTCGTGTATATCAATTAAATTCTTCTTAGAGTGAAGATTCATTTTAGTCCCTCACAAAATTTAGAGAGTCCAAATTAATCTCTAAAAAAGCCGTCCTTATTTAATTCCTGACAAAATTTAACAAAGACAAGTTAGTCCCTATGTTATTATTATTTTCAAAGCGGTTCTTCTTCCTACCTTTAAACCGTGACAAGATTGCCATATGTGTTTTTTTTTTTGCTGACATGGACTTATTATTTTTTATTTCCAATTATTTTTAAATTCATGTAATATTTATTTTCTTTTAATTTATTTTAATTTTATTCAGTTATCAAAGAAAATAGAAAAAAAAATCAAATCAAAATTTTGCAAAAAACGAGACTTGAACCTAGGATCTCTTAGTCAAGGAGACTCTTTCTCTAACGTTAATCCAATGTATTTTTAATGTATTAACTTATAAATAACATTTAAATCAATATGTTTCTTTATTATTTATTAATTATTAACAATACTTAATACATTTTGATAATAAATCTTTAAATAAAATTCGCACGCACTAAAATCACATTCAAATATTTTTCAAAAAGATTTTATACAAATTAAAACTAATTTCTAATAACTTTAAAAAAAATTCATACGTTTAAATAATTTACAAAACACGTCTAAATATATTCAAATACTATTAAAACATGTTTGAACTCAAACAATGTGAATTATTTATGATTTAAATATGATTTTTTTTGCACCATCCAAACATATTTATAAAATAACATTATATACATATATATATATATATATATATATATATATATATATATATATATATATATATATATATATATATATATATATATATATTGTACATTGTGATATATTAATATAATTCTTATTTTTTGAATGATTGTCAAAAGAAAATTCACACTCACTAAAATCAAAGTTATATATTATTTAAAAACATTTAATAATAAACTAAAATTAAAAATAATTTAAATTTTTATGAATAATATCTAAATGTGATTTTAATGGATGTGAATTTTATTTAAATATTTATTATCAAAATGTATCATTGTTTCTTAAAAAAAATCATATATATATATATATATATATATATATATATATATATATATATATATATATATATATATATATATATATATATATATATATATATATATATATATATATATATATATATATATATATATATATATATATATAAACTAACATTTAATAAGAATGAGTCTGAAATATATTTAAATATGATTTTAGTGGGTATAAATTATTTAAACGTATTAATTTTACTTTGGATGTTATTAGAAATTAAATTTATTTTGTATAAAATAAGTTTGAAAAATATTTAAATTTAATTTTAGTGGATGTAAATTTTATTTAAATATTTATTATCAAAATGTATTAAGTATTACTAATAATTAAAAAGTAATAAGAAATTATATTGATATATGTGTAATTTGTAATTTAAAATATTGAAAAATATTGGTTTAGTGGTAAAGCATGTCTCCCGAAGATTTATGGGTCTTAGGTTCGACTCTTGTGTGTTGCAAAAATTAATTTTTTTTTCTTCTTTTGATAGTTAAATTAATAAAATAATACATATTACAGAAGGATTTAAAAAATTAATTTTTTTTCTTCTTTGATAATTAAATTAATAAAATAATATATTTGACAATCCAGTCACGATTCAAAAATAGGAAAAAGAACCGATTTAAAAAAATATTAACAGAAAGACTTAAATGAGTCGGTTAAATTTTGGCAAGATAAAATTGAGACTCTTTTTTTTTTAAAAAATTAATTTAGACTCTCTAATTTTTGTGAAGGACTAAAATGAATTTTCACTCTTCTTCTTATTACTACACCCCTTAATAGTAATTAATAGTTGACAACACTATCATTAGCTCACTTTAGAGGAAACTAAAACCTTATAACCTCCACTAATTTCACTCCATTAGTATAACATGAACTCTTAACCTTTTTTTACTAGGTCTCAACTTGAACCACCATTAATGTTACCAAAAGAAAAGAATGTTTGCAACCAATCAAATTGTAGAATGATTCTTAAATAGCCTCCATGGAAGATAGATTCTATTGTGCACTACATAAGCATGTGCATTAAAAATAATATAAATTTCTTAATACATGTACATGGGAGACACATGATAACAATCTCAAGTTCAAACAAAACAAATAATATATATATATATATATATATATATATATATATATATATATATATATATATATATATATATATATATATATATATATATATATATATATATATATATATATATATATATATATATATATATATATATATATATATATATATATATATATACTGGTTAAGACTCATATTATTTAAAAATTTATAAATGAGGTTTGATTTATAACAGGTAAGATCTATATGTTATATATTTTAAAATTTTGAACTAAAAATGACATTGATTTATCAATTTTTATTTTAATTTTATTATTTTTTATCATAATTGTAAAAAATAAATAATAAAAAATATATTTGTATGCTATTTCATATTTATTTGAAAGTTAAATAATTAATTTTATCAAATATTATAAATTAAATCCACAAACTTAACTTCTTGGGTTTATCCATTGCATTCTACCAACTACTCTTTCTAGATAAATAATATTTTGTTTAGATTTAGATAAATAATATTCATTAAACTAACAGTTTTAATTAATTTTTATATAAACAGATATTTCTAAAAATAATTAGATTAAATAATGAATTAAAACGGTTAGGTTAATAAAAATCTAGAGTTAATATTTGAAATAACTCTTTTAAACCTCCTCTTAGAATAAGAATATCCCTCCTTTATATACATATATATATATATATATATATATATATATATATATATATATATATATATATCACTTTTATAAAATTATATATTTGAATATAATTATTTTTCAATAAAACCAAATTATTAATTTAAATTATTAATAAATTTTGAGTCCATGCCAGAGTAGTGATGAGTTTTTAATTTTTAATTATAAAAGTTGATTTTAAAATAAATTATATTCAGGTAAAATATAGATTGACTTAATTTATTTTATTTTATTTTAGAATAACATTTTCTCAACTAAAATTAAATAAAAAGAATAGGTTTTATAATTTTTATTTTTGTTTTAATGCTAGGAGTTATCATTAATAGTCGACGATCATAACTGTAAGTATCATTCTGGTCATCATTGACAATCATTATGACCACCTCTGATCACCTTTGTAACCACCACAAACCATCACTTTAACCACCATCGATTACCACTATGACCTCTTCAAACCACCACTTTATCCACCTATAATTTTTAAACTGACCTCCATCGACGACTATTATGATCACCACTTTAACCATGACCAACCATCACTCCATCCATTTTCAATCATCAATTTGATCAACAATGACCGTCATCATTTACTATATCATCCACCACCAACCACCACTCTGATGAATCTTGACCAGTACTCCGGCCACCTCTGATCATCACCAATCATCACTACTACTCTCACCAGAAACACTACAACATTGACCACCATTGAATACTACTTTGACCACCATAGATCACCACTTTGACAAACGTATCTGATAATCACCAATTTTAATCATTACCATTAAAATTACTATTAATTAAATACATTATATATTTGTGACATTTTAGTTATTTTAACTATCTATATATTTGAATTATTTTGAATAAAATATATTTATGATGAATATTTATTTTTATGTTTATGATTGAAATTAATTTTTATTTTCTAAAATTTCATAATTCAAAATTAAAATTAATTTTTACTTTTAAAAATCTTAAAACTCAAAAAAAAAAAAATTAAATTTTTGTTCAAGATAAGTTGTTTAAAAAATATTTGAATATTACTTAATTGAATTTCATTCATGTTTAATCACTATATTAACGAGTCTTTCTCTCCTTCCTTGAGAATCTGATAATCTGATAGTTAATATTTAAATTTTTTTTTCAATAATATTAGAATTTAGATGGTCATCCCAAATCCAATCCAATTAGATACTATTACAATCTGATAATCTGATAGTTAATATTTAATTTTTTTTTCAATAATATTAGAATTTAGATGGTCATCCCAAATCCAATCCAATTAGATACTATTACATATGATATATCCATCAAATCAAATCAATTTTTATGAGCACCAATGAAAACCATATCCCATTATTTCATCCACATCATGCTTTGTTCTACCATAAAGTAGCTTAGTTGTACACAGCAAAGCAAATAATCACAAACCATTGGCTACAATAACTACAATGTGGCCTATAATGTTGGGTTCCACTCATTCATCATACACTGTCTGTCTTTCTTTAAGTGAAGTAGTTGACAGAACAGAAGGCACAGAGATTACCAATCAGTAACGTCATAACTTAGTAGTGCTTCCGTCACTTAATAAGCAGACACGAATAAATTATAAAGAAAGGAAGGAGAAACATTGGTGAATTGAAGGAATAGAAAACGTGCATCAATGAAACTTTCACTTGGTTTGGTTTGGCATCGGTAAAAGGGAAGTGGAGAAACATCTTTATTATTGGAATGGAATTCCTTTCCATGCAATTTTGAAAGAAAGGTATCAAGTGATCATCAAATAATGAAATTGAATAGAATTTGTTTTATATTGGGTTAACCTAATCTATTAAGAGAGACGTCTTTGAAGATGTGCAATACGAGTTATAGTGCGGGGCCTCAAATTTATCAGAATTAAATTATAGTTAAATAGGACCTCATAAAATATTTGTCTGGTTAGATCGAGATTAAATATGACATCTATTTATTATTTCATGGTTAAACTATACTAACTTACACAAGCCTTACAAAATTTTGAGACGGCTACATACTAGTTCATCTTCAAGTCACTAGCATGAAAGCGGACTATAGTATGGATATGTCCTAAAAATTGAATCCGGGTTGTCATGCTAATCAGAACCATGTGATTTAAATCATGTCATGATTTGATTACGAATATTCAAATAGGATTTTGAGTCATAAAAAGTTAATTCTATACATAATAAGGAGAACTCATAAATTAGGCTCAGGTACAATATCTTTTTGGCCCTAAATCTTGCTACCACGATTCTTACTTGATGATGAGGGCATTTGTAAGTACACCATCCTAATTGTGTAGCACTTACCTATTGTCGCCACCCATCTCAATCTAATTAGCTTGTAGTTTGCAAATCTTAGGTTCAGTAAAGATTAGCGATACTCTCTACGAGAAATGAACTTAAAATTTCCTTTACTTGATTGTTCTAAGATTCATGGCCTTTACAATGTAGTTGGTTGGGAGCGCCATTGTCGATAATCCACAACTTCAGTAAGTAAATGGCACTACTGCATCATCGTCCTCTCTAAAAGTAATTTCGAATCAACACCAAAATCAATAGGTCCCTCACCCGACCCTAGAGACTCAAAGAAGTCTACCATTTTTTGGACGACGAGAATCCAACCACCTACTCAAAGACTTCCATGAGGCCTTTCAACAAAAATCTTAAGTTATCATTGAGCAAGACTAACATTTAGCTCTTGTTGAGCACAAACTACAAAAATTCTAGAAAGAACATCCTTTTTGTCCCTCACCAGCCAGACGTCCCATATTCCTAATGTCACAACTCATATAAGCCTAACAATTCTAGAGTCGATAAGAAAGGAAGAAATGATCGTCCATGCCACCTTCTAGAACTGAAGATCCCCAACTAGATCCGTAAGAAGACACAATGATCACACGCCGTACAAAGGTACGAGTTCATTCACTTTTTCTAGTTACACCTATCAGATCTCACTGACTTGGGTGGAGTGCTAACTTTGCATATAGACCCCTTTCTTCGCCTATTAAAGACTCTTATTGCCGTACCAGAGAGCTTATATGAAGATCTTCATTAGCACATCATTAATTTTTCGTTCCATATTGGAATATTGGCACATGTTTTAGGAATAATTTTTTGATTCTCACTAAATCCTATAAAGAATCCTTCTCATATGTTTCATTGTGCCACAATAACAATTTCTGTTAAGAGATTTGATCATTCCTTATTTGCATAAGTGTCAACAATGGCTACTTCCAAATTAATTCAATCCACTGTTTGTTAAAGCACCATTATACTAACTTCAAACTATTTTACTTCATCACTTCTCGTCATCTCCTTGATAATCGAAGGATTATACAATCTAAAGAAATAAGTCAAGAGATCACTACGAGATAGGCCTCGAGATCGGAGGAGAAGTATGAAAAGGAGGAAATTGGGAGATAAAAGACTTATCCTAGGGTTCTAAGACAATGAAAAGGTAGGCGATATCCATAACGAGTTACTCGCAATGGTGGCAACATCCAAGGTAACCAATCACGAAGTATTAAGAATCCTAATTGATGGGGGAAACTTATGAACAACATGTATGTTGGTCTATTTGAAGAAATAGGGTTGAAAAGAGGAAGATTACTATCTTACAGCAACACCAACGTACAAGATTTCGTTGACTCTATAACACACCCTTGGGAAACATATTATTTATGGTCTCATTTGGAGAAGGAAGATATGCTAGAATGCTAGATACACAGTTCTTGGAGGTACCCTGCAAAAGTGTCTACAAATATATCATAAGAAAACCCTTCTTTGTAGCTATTGACATCATCGCTTCTACCGCCCACCTGAAGATGAAATACCATAACATTTATGATGAGTCGGTAACCTTCCATACCTACATGGTAAGATCCATTTATATACTTGAAATACTACTAAAAGACCTTGCACCGACAACCGTTTGATAAGAGAGGAAGGTGAAAGAATCCACTATTTCATTTAAGAACCGAATGGACATCAACATCACAAATTTCTAGCATTTGGATGAAACTTTAATGGATGATGAAAGTGAATTACCGAATAATACAAGAATGAAGATCCCAAGGTTAATTCTAGATGGGGAATTCATGGCCTTCTAGCTTGATAAAAATTCGGCAAAAATAGTAAAGTTACCAATCGACCTCCCTTCTTTCATGGCAAGTGACATTATTAAGTAGCTCATGGGCAATGTCAATATCTTTACTGTTTCCCTGATAAGATGTATATTATCGACCCCAACATGGTGTGTCATCAGTTGAACATCAATCCCTCTTTCTAATATGTAGTCTAAAAGAGAAGAGTCAGTCCCTAGAAATAGCCAAGGCTACCAAGAGTACTGTTTGAGGACTCTTTCGAACCAGATTTATTTTGGAACTAAAATGAACTTAGTGGTTATCAAATGTCGTTATAGTTAAGAAGGCATCATGAAAGTAGAGAATGTGTGTTAATGACACAAACCTTAACAAGGCAAGCACTAAGAATTCATACCCATTTCCAAAAATTGATTAACTGGTAGACAACTTGGTTGGTTACAAGTTATTGTCACACTAATGCTTCATACACAAAATCTAAAACATAGAAATTATAACTTATAATACATTATCTTGTTGTCTTTCCCATTTTCTTGATGCATAGTCTTCAAGGAAGTTTGTACGTTAACCAAGATTTCTTATAAAAATAGGCGTTTGCATAACCATCCAAAACACCAAAACCAAAACCTAAAACAACCCAAAGTTATTGTCATAAAATTTAAATAAGAAATGAACATATCGAAGAGGCCCAACTACAATCCATAAGATAAAGCTTCTTAGCAAGAACAACAAGAACAACAATAATGGAGAACAAAAACAACAAGAACAACAGGAACAACAATAATGGAGAAAAAGAACAATAAGAATACCAATAATGGAGTATAATAACAACAAGAACAACAGGAACAACAATAATGGAGAACAATAACAACAACAAGAAAAATAATAACATACCAAAAAGAAGAACTTTTAGATTAATGGTGTGAGATTTTTTTTCGTTAGCTATAGAAGTAGTGTTCTTTCGTTATGGCTCCTTAGAGAAGAAGTGTTCTTTCATTGGCTAGAGAAGTAGTGTTCTCTCGTTAGGACTCGAAAATAGAATTAGGTAGACACTGAGGGAATACAAAATATATAAAGAGTATTTATCGCAGTTAATCTAAAACACCAAGGTAATATAGCCGATGTAAAATATATAAAAACAAAGACAGCTTTTTGGTTGCAAAAAGAATAAAAAATTAGTGAGTTTTTATCTCGGTTTTACAGAAAACTGAGGTAACATATCTGCTGTAAAATCTAAAAAAATGATAAAAGCGCCCATATCATTAGTCAAGAGACCGCAAACATGACAATTGTACAATACTTAGGGTTTACCGAGGCGTAGGTGATGAAGGAACTTAGATTTATGAGGGGTGCTCACTTTCACCTATCTTGACCGCGGGATAGGTATGGCGAACTAGTGCATCAGGGTATATATAAGGCAATCTAGAGCATTGCACCTGGGTATGGGGGTGTGTTGTATTGATAATTTTATATGCTGTCCTTAGAGATGTGACTGTTTTTGAGACCAGACAACTTGCAAGTTACATGAATCCATTTTAGGTATAACTAAATTATTATTTATTATCATGTTAATTATATTTATGACATTATTTATGGTTATCTTAGTCTTTATTATATTGCAATGCTGGATATACGAGTATTTCCCGTCCATTTGTGACAAACGGGTTATTGTTACTACTTCAGGGTCCCCGTGGGCCAAGAGATGGAGGGGAAGACATGCACACCCGTGGGATGTTGTGGATTATAGGAGGAGAATTGATGCGTTGACTATAGACAAAGTCATCTAGACACCTTACACTAGCCATCGAGTGGATGAGGAGTTTGACAATACTATAATTTTTATGGTTATCTGTGATAGGATGCGTTAGTGGCTAAACACTTACCTTAGAGGTGTTTGCGACAGTTTGGATATGTCTAGGAAATTCCCCGACCAGTCCCTTCTATTCCATCCGAGGGCATTGATAATTGGTTTCTTGGTAACATCATGAGGTTTGCACATGCCATTAGAGATCATGCACTGGAGGTTCAGTTCGCTACGGAGTGTGTGGATTGGTATTTAGATTGGTACCTTACTATATAACACCCTCACATAATCCCACCTAGGCAACACGTAGACGATGTTGTACCTTGTCATGTTGGATCATCACATGATAGATCTTCTCATGTTGATGCTGGGATACCTTCTGATGACGTGAGTTGCCTTCATCGCCTCCATATGATGCAGATGACGCTCAACGCTCACAGATTAAACTACCAGAGATTTTGTCTGGATTTTTGGCTTAAATTTTTACAAGGGCAACGTCAGTATTGTTGAAATATGGGGGGTGCGAAGTATAAAATAAGGGATAGCAGGAAGATTTCTCTAATAAATGGCAAAAAGAAAAATCAGTAGTTGCACATGTCTGAGTCCAAACTAGGGACGTGTAGGCCCAAAGAGCATGTGGATAGAGGAGTGTGCCACCTAGCTAATGCAATGTTTGGATGGAAATTAGAAGAAAGAAATCTGCCACGTATTTTTCTATAACTAGAAATATTTTGCAAATTGAAAATTATACAAAAATTAACACCTTTTAAGAGGTAAAAATTATATCTAAGCCATTATTTTAATATTCTACTTTACGGAAATAAATAAGAAAATTTTATTTTATAAATCTACGTTGATCAATATGCTTGATTTGAATGTCTGATTTGTAATTTTCAAAGTATTTTGAAGGGAATTTATGAGATTATCCATTTACTTTTAATTCGGTTAAATTAGTGGGGATGAATTGAACTTAAAATATAGTAACACACGTTTTGAAGTTTTTTTACAAGAGCAAAATCAATTCATTTTATTAAACAAATATCTTTCAATACAAAGAAGGAATTAAATATAGAACCGCGCGTCGAGACCAAGAATTGGCGCCCTTAGCAAGAATATGATCAACACAATTAGCTTCACGCTTAACAAACTTGATCTCAAAGTCATTTCGAGAAACTAGCAGATTCTGTATACTATTAATAATCATATTGTATTTAGAATTACCAGATGAAGTAGCGTGAGTTACATGAACCACTAATTGGGAGTCACTTTAAAAAATTATGTGCTTCAAGTTTAAGTTGATTGCTCCTTGGATTTGTTCCTTCAAAGTAATTGCATATGCTTCAACAATAGAGAATTTTCCACTATTCCACGATGTACCTGCCACAACAAATCTCCCCCTGCCATCTCTAATACACCACCCTCAATTAGTCGTGCCAAGATTCTCATTAAACCCCGTATCTACATTGCACTTCAACCATCTTGGTTGAGGTGTTTGCCAAGCATTCTGGTAGTGGATTCTATTAATGTCGTCACCCTTTGAACCTTGGGCCAAGAACCACTCTTGCCACATATGGCATCCTTGCGCGCCTAAATGGTTAGTATCTTTTTTCTCCTCATTCCAGATTCAATTATTTCTATAATTCCACAACACCCAAGTCATAACCGCCACTTTTCCCGCGTCTTTGGTATCTTCGATACAACAAATATCTTGGATTATATCCCGCACGTTATTAAATGTAGCAATCCGCGATCTAATAATATGGTTAATACTTGCAACACTCCAACAATTATTAGTTAACGCGCAATCAAATAGAATGTGTCGCTCATCCTCCACTTCCGCATTACACAATTGACAACTAGCGGGACAAGGAACATAGTGGTGTCTGATATTTTTCCTAGTAGGAAGGCAGCCCCAACATAAGCATCAAATCAAATGCTTTGTCTTTGGCGGGATTTTAATTTTTCAAAGGCTCCCCCACTCCCCAACCATACTCCTATTTTCGAGATGATACGCCTTCTGCCACTAGAATTTATATCCAATTTTAACACTATATAACGCATTCCGCTCCCTTCCAAACAATGTCATCCTTCCTAACATCTTTCAGAAGGGAGACATGTAAAATGTTATTACCATGTCATTTTTATTTTTTCTTTCACACTATGCGTATGTTTTTTTGCAGAGGACTTTTGAGATACCAGATGATCGTAGACGCTACATACTTGGTTTGGCCGGCAAAAGATATAGAGGGTGGAAAGCTTTTTTGACAAACACTTATCTTAAGGATAAAGATGGAAACTTTCTTGAAGAGGCACCGGGACGGCCAAAAAAGTATGAGATCTTCATTGGTGAAGAAGATTGGGCTAAGTTTGTAGAGCAAAGAGATGAAGATTTTCGGAAAAGGAGTGCCAAGAATAGTGCGAGAGCATCCAAACCCGCATATCCATACAAAAAAGGGCGTTTGGGATATGCACGCTTGGAGGATAAAATTGTAAGTAAATAGAAATGCGTTTTAATTAATTGTCTAAATGTGTTTTATTTGATGATTTTATCATTTGTGTCAATGCATAGTTAGAGGAGACTAAAAGTGAGGAAACCTCACTTCCTGAACATGTGTTGTGGAGGGAAGCTCGTGTGGGCAAGGATCATGCTGTCGATCCCGAAGTTCAGAGAGTTTTTACTGAATGTGTAAGTATAATACTGTGTCTTTAATTAAATCAAATGTTTTTTAATATATAAATGATTTTTTAATGTAAATGAATTACAGGAGACCTTGTCGCAATCGGCATCCACCGGAGAGGGGAGCATACTTAGTAGAGCACTAGATGCTCCTGAGTATCCCGGTCGGGTGAGGGGTAAGGGTCATGGTGTGACTCCAACCTCTTTTTACAAGAGTCCTAGGAGAAGAAATCCTTCAAATGAAGAAGTGTTGCAAAAGTTGGCGGAATTGCAAGCACAAGTCTCTGAATTGCAAAGAGATAAAGAGGCGTATATGAGAGAAAAGTGCAACACTTCATCGGTGAAAGAAACTAGTGATAAGGCTAGTATCAACTATCAAAGGAAATTTCCCGAGGTAATTATAATTTTTTTTCCTTTTAAATTGTTCTATTTTATTAATGATAATGACTTTATATTTACTATTGGTTTAGGGCATTTCATCTTGCCAACTATACTTATCGGAACCGAGTTATCGACTAGTTGGCAAGGGAAAAGTGCACAACACTTTGGGAGATTTACTTCACCATAGACCGCTCCCGGATGGACACCTGAAAGTATCGGTGGATGTTGTAGTAGATCATGATGCGATGCTACCGGTACCTGACATGGTCTCAGAGACGACATTGCTGCGAGATGCAATAGGATCATTTGTTGCATGGCCCTCGGAGCTCATTACCATTAGTGATGAGGTATATTGAAAACGATTATGAATCATTTAGTTTTCGAATGTCAATTCTAAACCGTTTATTAATTATTTTTTACATTTTAATTTTAGACTGCTCCTATAAAACCCACAGTTAAGGGTAAAGGGATTTTACAGGAGGAGGAGTCCGTTGCATCACTAAAAGAGGTACATTTAAAGTGTTAATAATTAATCTGAATCTAAATCTGCATGATTTTATATTTTACATAACTTATATGATTTTTAGGCATCCGCTCGAGAGTCACAACAAGTGACGCAGCAAGTTCGTACCGTACCACCCACTGGTCCTCCGAAGCCAGCGGGAAAAAAAGGCGGTGCTTTTGTGCCTCGGTACCGGTCGACGCTCGCAACAATGGTTGATATGTCCGATTTGACGGATGGTGCTGCACGTGAAATCGTTATGGATGAGAGTGTCTTCGGTATTGAATTCAAGTCACTTATTACACTTGATGACTTGGAGGAGATTTTTAAGCATGATCAACTAGGCGTCAATAACATGCACTCATACATTCGGTAATATTCCCTCATCCGATATATTATTTAATTAGTCCCACAATATAATTTATTTACACATTTCAATGAAAATAATCTAATGTTTATTATGTTTTTATTTAAGGTTGTTGTATGACAGAGTGTTGCGCGGGACTCCGTTGTCTAACAGATTCCGTTTCGTGTCTTCCGCCCACTGCAGCGGAATGGCAATTGATTCGGAACCGGAATCAGTTAGACAGTGCTTAGTAGATAGATTCATGTCCACCGGCAATACAGAATGTCTGCATCTTTGGGCGTATAATACCCGACCAGTAGGGTTAGTTTCTCATTCTTTGTTCATCTAATCTCTGTTTCTTTTGTGTATAGCAAAATTTTCATATAACCTATTGTTTTTATTTATAGAGCACACTGGTTGCTGCTTGCTATCAACCCTATAAGGGAAGTCGTGTATTATCTGAATTCGGTAAATGGTGAATGGACCAATTATCCGGCCATGAAGGACATCGTTGATTTGTAAGTGGGATCGTTCTAAATATATATTCGTGTATATTTATATATATATTTACTTATTTGTGGGATTGATCTAAACATATGCTTTTATATATTTGTTAATTAGATCAATACAAGTGTTCCGAAGTCAACGGGACGCACAGGTATCCCGAACTAAATCTAGCAACATTACTTGGATCCAAGTGCAGGTACATTATTTTTCACAATGTTGCTTATAATATATTTATGCTACTTGATAAAACAATGCACAACTATAGAATCTTATTTGTTTTTCTATGTAGTGCCCGTAACAGAAAAACAGTTACGATTGCGGATACTTTGTATTGAGGTTTATGAAAGAAATCCTTCAGGCAAATCAATTAGAGATTCCGATCACGGTATGAATTTATAACTTAAGATAATTTCATATAATTTATTACATTTAACTAAATGTATCATTCATATTTTGTTTTTGTTTTGTAGTACCTTGACGAATTCCGTGCCACTGGATACCCGAGACTTAAGTTGGAAGAAATAAAAGAGGATTTGTGTCATTTTTATATTAAGCGCTTTTTCATGTAGGATTTGTGTCGAATTGAAGTACTATAATATTATTGATGTTGTAATGATGTATATATATAATATTGGATATTATAATGGTATTATATTAGTATATATATATATATTGTCTTACCGATGGCTGAAATAATATCGTCGAAAATAAATTACAGGTCGAAAATATTACAGGCTGAGAACATATTACAGGTCGAAAATATTACAGGTCGACTGGGAGGATTAAATTACAGGCTGCACATTAAAATACCTCATTTAGCTACTAAAGCGCTTTTTAAAAAAGCGCTCTTAAAGGCCCACATACTAAAGCGCTTCTTTTTAAAAGTGCTGCCAAAGATTACTAAAAAAGCAAAAAAAAAAAAAAAAAACAACATACTAAAGCGCTTTTGTAAAAGCGCTCTTATAGGGGGGGCTATCAGAGCGCTTTTTCTGGAAAAAGCGCTCTTAAAGCCCACCCTATAAGAGCGCTTTTACAAAAGCGCTTTAGTATGTTGCGTTTTTTTTTAATTTTTTCTCTCACAGGTGGGCCTATCACAGCGCTTTTCTGGAAAAAGCGCACTTAAAGGGGGGCCTACCAGAGCGCTTTTTCCTGAAAAGCGCTCTTAAAGGGGGGCCTACAAGAGCGCTTTTTCTAGAAAAGCGCTCTTATAGGGGGGCCTACCAGAGCGCTTTTAAAAGCGCTTTCGTAGCCTATGCCAGCGCTGGCTTTGGCAGCGCTTTAAAGCGCTGTTATAGGCCAAAAAAAGCGCTTTAATAGCCCTTCCTCGTTGTAGTGCCTTTAGCATAACATCTAACATTGCCAAAGCAATATAAAACGTTGCAAAACAAAATGTAAGAAAAAAGCAGTGAGGACTGAGGTGGCAGGTCCAGGTGCTAGAATTGATTAACCAAGAAAAGAGTGCATGTATGTACGTGACTTTAAGGATATACATGGACCTCCACGTGAAGAATTCTCCTCATTCATTATTATCATTTATCATTGAATCAATTGTGCAGCTTTGTTGAAGACTTTTCTTATTTTTCTGTTGAGTTTTTTGAATTAGACATCATGATTCCTCTCACGCAAACACTTTAAACGTGTTGCGATAAACTTGACCATAAGATTGAAAATACACTCTGTAAAGAGAATACCAAATTAATTAACCAACGTGTTGTGGCATGGCTGACGTAGAAAATGTATGTTAGAGTGTTATATAATGTCAATGAATTTGAAATTTGGATTATAGTTTAAGGATTGCTTCATGTGATCCTTCAAATTGGAGATACGATGATCTAAAAAAGAAATGGAAAGATTCATGCCTATGTATAAATGTATATTTAGATTTGATTTTAACTAAAATACACCATGGGACTGTGTAAATTTTTTTATACGATCAGCTAATCACAACAGTTGGTTAGTTTAAAATAATTAAATTTTTTTAAAAATAATATATTTGAATGATTATAATATATTAATGGTGTAAAATTTATTACCGTAAAAATATATCAATTAAAGGTCTTAGAGGTGGTTAAGGTCTAATTGTAAAATCACATCTCATTGTACCATGTTTAAATGGTTCTCTTCTCCCTAAATTGTTTTTAGGGAGAGTCGTTTTTTCTATTCTTCGGATTAGAGTATCCCTAGTACTCCATTTATTTGAATCATCTCGTTGCTTGTTAAAAAAATTTTTCTTAGGGATGAGAATGGTACTCATCTCCAATAAGTATCCTAAAAAATCACTCATAACAGATAGAGTAAGAATCCATAAAACGGATATGAATATGAACACGGACAATTACCCACAAAAATAAACAGATATGGATGGGGTACGAGTACCTTAATACTCACCTCGTCCCATACAATATATATATATATATATATATATATATATATATATATATATATATATATATATATATATATATATATATATATATATATATATATATATATATATATATATATATATATAGGGGACGACTCAAGTGAGAACACTTGGTTATTATGAGAAATGAGAACAATAAATCACGACCATTAAATGTGATTTTAATGGAATGGATTGGTTTCTCTTTCTATGTTAATTTAAAATAAATACTAAGGATCATAGAAAGAGAAACCAATCCATTCCATTAAAATCACATTTAATGGTCGTGATTCATTGTTCTCATTTCTCATAATAACCAAGTGTTCTCACTTGAGTCGTCCCCATATATATATATATATATATATATATATATATATATATATATATATATATATATATATATATATATATATATATATATATATAAATAACTATATCTCTATTTATATGCATTTTAATATGGAAAAAGGGGTGATGCATTGACAGTGTTAAATGTTTTTACACTTTCAACCAATCACCAATATGTATCTAATTAAACTATTTTTTTATTTAAAAAATAATTTAATGATATGGCGGATTGACGACTTTCTATTGGATAACAGTTTAAAACTATTTTACATTGTCAGTGCACTACCTTTTAACGCTATTAATAATTTGTTTTATTATTTCTTAAGTCAACAATAATATATTTGAATTTTTTAAATATTATTAAAAATTTAAAATAACATGATAAATTACACTTGATCTACATTTTTTTTATTAGAAATGCAAGTAATCAGATACAAATATAGATACTTAGGTACTCATTAAATACGAGTATGAGTACAAATGTTGATGTTTACGTAGATATGAGTTTGGATACGGAGATTTTTTTAAATTGTAAAGTATTCTTGCCAGACCTACATATTGTAATCCTTACTCTTTAGATTTTTTTGTCTACTCAAAATATCAATACTCTTTCCATCTCAAAATGAGTGTCGTTTTAGAAGAAAAATAATTATTTCAAAATAAATGTCATTCTCACTTTTCGATGTAGTAATGATTACGATTTTTCTAATTTATGTATTATGCTAACATTATTGTATTTCTTAATTTGTGTTTAAACTTTAAACGATATTCATTTTAAAATGAAGGCATAATAGAATTCTATGTTTTAAGAAATGGAATGAAGAAGATCTTCCCGTTAAGAAAGAATGGCCAATCAATTATGGTTATCATTGACCGTGATCTATTGGATGATTCTTCGAACAAAATGATTTTCTATTCAGCAAATGCAATCAATTATGGCATGTGGGTTCTTAACATCAATGGTTTTCAATAAGTAAGTAGGCTCGATAGAGATGTATGTGGGAATCAAATAAGTGATTTTGCCTTGTGAATTATTGATATTTTTTACTTGAAAAAAATAATATTTATTGGGAAAAGCTAACATGTGCCCTAAGGGCACATGCTAATGAGATATTTATAGAAAAAAAATTTTGAAACGCGTGCATTCAATGTATCGAAATTTTAAATATGACTTTATTGCATTTAATTATATTTAACTTTTTCTAATTATAATATCTTAACATGTGCCCTTAGGGCACATGTTAGCATGACCCATATTTATTATATTGATGGAATAAATAAAAAAAAAGTAAAGGTAGTACATTGACAGTGAAAACTAATTTTACACATACAACCAATTAAATTTTTTATATTTGTCATGTCATATTAATTTTTTTAAATTAAAATTATGTTTTAATTGAATACATGGTTATGATTGATTGACAGTGTAAAAAAAAAATTAATATATAAAATTAATTAATATAAAATTTACTAAATATTTAATCAATATGTATAAATGGTACTTGTATAAAAATATTTTATCTTGTCAACAAATTTAATCGTTAAATTTTTATTAAAATATTTAACTTTTATCTTATAAATCATTTATAAAAATATTTTATACTGATGATGATGTAGTTAAAATATAAAACATTTTATATAGACAAAATTTAATATCTGGAATATTCATTTTCTTAGATTTGTAATAATGACGTATATATTATTTATTGACTATGTAATCCATCAGAACTCGTTTGTTAGTCTAAGTGGAACAAATATAATGGAACAAATATTCCAACAATATATGATATCAAATAAATATCACACTAAGATGGACCGACAAAACAATGTCTTATTCCAGTGAAGAAATCAAATTAAAAAAAAAATCGGATTTATATATATATATATATATATATATATATATATATATATATATATATATATATATATATATATATATATATATATATATATATATATATATATATATATATATAAAAGATTGAATCATTAAAATTTATATCAATTAAATATTAAGAAAATATTAGATATATAAAAGAAAAAACACATGGTCTCATAATCTTAATTTTTGGTTGAATGTGTAATGTCAAGATCTCTGTAATCCTGAATGTTTAATTTAGGAAATTTCTTCACCCACCTCCTAACCTTCTTGCCCACCCCTGGTGAATTTACCACAATACCCCTTTGTTTCGGAAGTTCATTTCCGAAACTGTACTTTTTTTCTTAAAAAAGGTGTTTTCGGAAAAGTATCTCCGAAAACGTGTTTTTTTTAATATAAAATATTGATTTCGGAGATGCATCTCCGAAATAAAGTTACTTTTTCAGAAAATGTGGTGTTTCGGAAGTTCATCTCCGAACGCACCCCCTTGGGGGAATTCGGAAATGAACTTCCGAAAATATGTCTGGACAGAAGAAAATGAAAAACAACAACAATTCGCTTTATTTAATCGGGTGAAGATTACAACGATAATATTACATATAATTAAAGTTACATGTTGTTGATCACAGGTAGGTGGGGATGAGTCAACATTTTGATAACGTCGTCCGCCGATCTTTGAAGTTTCGCGTCCAACTCGATCGGGCCTTTCGAAGAAAATCGGTCGAACGTTGTCCACAAAACCGCCAAATCTTCGTCGTTCTTGATCTCAAAAGGTGTGAACTTAATGCCTCCCCCGTCGTTAAGCGATGGCGAGCGGTACTCGAGCTTGACAACCTTTCGATTCTCGGGATAGTGCAAAAGCGTGTTGAGCGACGGTATCAACTCCGCAAACGGCGTGTCGCGCGAGAAGCGAAATTGGAACGGCATCGGGTAGCCGGTTTCAAAGTAGACGAATGCTAGGTGGGGGTAGGTTTGTGTCATTTGTGTTTTGTGGTGTGAAGAGGATGAAGAAGAGTGTGTATTTATAGACTTATTGGAGCATTGATGGCCTAACAAACCTTATCCTGCCTCAGGGGACATTTCGGAAATGAACTTCCGAAAATAGGAGGCAGACTAGCATATTTCGGAAGTTCATTTCCGAATTATGCAGAAACAGACATAAATTTTGCATTTTGTTGATTGCTTAGTGTGTTGTCTAAATTGAACATATGGAATTGACATTAACCATAAATTAGACAAGCAAGTCATAAAACATAATTATATTATAAATGTATTGAATCGGTCCGATTTTACATGATAAACAACAATACATACAAAAAACGATCCGGAACAAACTAAAATTCACCGAACCAATCGGTGGATCCTAAGTCCAAAATAGGCTCATTCTTCGACCGCTCTCTATTTTGCTCGCGCTCTTGGCTCATCATTTCTTCAAACTCCGCCATTCTTGAAACAAAAGGATCCGGCCAAGTCTCCGCCTCATTTGAACGATGTGCGGTCCATTGACAACAAGTAGCCGGTATAGGACACCCCGGTTTCAAAAACACTTGGACGAAGTGCCGCGATCGTAGATACCCGATGCATATGATTCGGCCCGACGAGTCCAATGGCGGTCGACTATGAAGTGGAAAGAAAGTCTCACATAGTCCAAACCTCGTCAAATCGACGCATACAATATCATATGCACTTGCTATGAGATGACCCATATCGGGGAATGACATCCACTTCGAGACCGGAGCGATACCGGTAAGTGGTGGAACAAGTGAATCATGAATTTTTGCAAACTTTTCTTGATTTTCATATAGTCGGCCGTAGATGTCCCGATACGAAGTCAACTCCGCAAGAAGTTCCCGTCGGACTAAAGTGTGATTATTTTCCCCTTTACCGAGCAACGATGAATTTTCGGGAACGATGCATCAACATGTTCAAAGTAGGAAGGAGATCGTTTTGTTGATGTGTCATCTTGTGTAATTTTGGACTTTTTTGGTGCACCTTTAGTCTTAACCGGTTGAGATGGCGGTTTCAAATCGGTGGTCTCCGGAAATGCGATCTTTCACAATTGTTCTTTTATATGCATTTTTGTTGTGTCGTCCGCTTTAGCAAACTTCTCCAATATCACTTCCAACTCGTCGGAGATGGTGATTTTGGAATCATTTTCTTTCGGCGGGTCAAAATCATCAAAACGAAGTTTCTTCCAATAGTCGGCTACCTCATCCATGCGTATGGGTGAATTCAAATTCTTTTTTTTCCAAGTATACAAGCACATGGTAGGCCGTATGTCTTTCTAATCGTGCACCCACATAATGAACTATCCGGCCCCGTGGTATCCGACCGCTTAGCTTCATGAAACAAAAAATTCAAACCCGTTCGAGATATGTTGTAAATCAATTGGGAGAATAGAATTTGCCCTTTAAACCGGTGTTCCATAACCGTCTTGCTCCAACCGAACGATGTTTGAATTTCATTGTGTTGATTTTCAAGCATTTGGTTCACGGTGTCCCATCCCCGACACAAATCTCCCTTGCTATCACCCAACCACCTCTTGAAGACCGCATGTGCGGATTCAACTCGGTTAGTCGTGGTGCAACCAAGATGTCTAACTCGATTTGTCCAAGCGCACACGACTTTTTCTCTAACTTTATCAAGAATGGTGGATTCGACATAATGACAAAAAGTCTTAAGGGAACCACACAACGACCTAAAGTGTACCAATTTCTCGGTATACACGTCTTCGGAGTAGGCATCCAAAATTTCCCTCCATGCCGCCATTATCCTATCAACCACAACACCGGCTTTAACAACTTTACCGTTTTCATCCGGCCTATCTTTTGTCCTAACCGCAGGTTTCAACTTGCTTCTCACGTTGCAAGTTATGTGATACCGGCAAAGTAAAGTGGTAGATGTCGGGAAGACGGTATCGACCGCATTCATCAAAGCATTGTCCCGATCGGTGACAATGACGTTTGGCATAACCGCTTGATCAACTAACAAAGACTTGCAAATTCCCAAGGCCCACGTAAAGTTGTCTTCTTTTTCACACTCCAAAAAAGCAAACCCCACCGAATAAGTCTTGTCCTTCGAGGTAACACCGACTATCTCTAGAAGCGGAAGCCTATACTTGTTGGTCTTGTACGTCGAATCCATCACAAGAACGGTTGGAAATGTGTTGAATAATTTGATACTTTCGGGATGAGTCCAAAAAATATCACGCACCGTAACTTTATCCTCGGAGGGTCGGAAGCTTGAAACATATTTGTTATCGCCTAGTAGTTTCAAAAGTTGTTGCATTTCCGACCGAGGACCCATATTCAACACTTTGAGATTGTGCCGTTCATTGTAAACTTGCTTGATATTTGAAACGCTATCCGGTTTCTTACGCTTCAAATCGGCAAGTATGTTGCGAGGCACCGCTTTGACTATCGTTAAGTCCGATATCACATTCCTCTCTTCGCGGGACAAACGACACGCCATTGGATGTCCGTGTAACTTGACATCCAAGGCATGATTATGAATTCCACAAATTACGGTTAACCGCCACAAATCATCAACCCTCCGAGTAGCACGCAACTTAAACGGACACCCGCACTTTCTCGAGCCTGTGTCCTCGTGTTTTAGCACCCGGTTTGATTGTACATAACTACCACCCCCGTTCGCAATTCAAAACAACGAAAGCTTTCCGCCTACTATTTCCGTTGTCCGACCTTAAAATAACAATTCCAAATCCATGTTTGTTAGCTTCCTTCCGAACCCAATCAAGCAATTGTTCGCGACCGCCGAAGCTCCGATCAATTGTAAAATGTTGCCGAACATCGACCGCATTGATCATAGGAGTAACGTCAATAACCGGATCGTTATTATTGTTGACAATTTCTAGAACTAATACTCCATCGTCTTGCACATTGTTGTCCGGATGCACCATACCTAACAAATGAAAATTATCAAAAGTTGGCCAAAACTGTTTTTTTTTTACTGCCAGGCCTATTTTCGGAAGTTCATTTCCGAAATATGTTAGGTAATATATTTCGGAAATGAACTTCCGAATTATATCAGTTTTCAGCAGAATTTTGTTGAATCAATGTAGTGAAATAGGGAATGAAATAAGTGATGTTTACCTGAAATTGTAGCTTTCTATGCTCCCTTTAACGTGATCAACGGTTTGAAACTTGATTTTAGGACGAAAAAAGGATGGAGATTGATTGGGTTTTGGAGAGGGTTTGGAAAAGTGTTGGAGAAAAATGATGAAATAGTGAAGGAGGGAAATTTGTATATGCAGAAATCTTTTCGGAAATGAACTTCCGAAAATATTCACGGTTTTGGCATTTTCGGAGATTCATTTCCGAAGTCAAAAAAATTCAAAAAAAAAATAACTTCGGAAGTTCATTTCCGAAGCAGGGGTAGTTTTGGTTTTTCGCTGGGGGTGACCCCCATAGGGAGGTGGCTAAAGAAATTTTCTTAATTTATTGACACTTCTAACACTCTCCTAATGTCACAATAAATAGTATCATAATTTTGGTTAGGCTCGGTGGAGAAGCGGAAGTGTCATTCTAATATAGAGTCATCATTAGTCTCAATAGAAGAGCTGAAGAGCTGAAGTGAAGTGGGATCTTAATATGAATTAAAATTAATGGTATTGGGTGACTCATAATTGCGGGAGAGATTATTGAGATTCAAATTTAAATGATTAAATGTCACATAAATTAAAAATAAAAAAATTGAATATATAGGAGAAATAATTTAGTATTTTATCACTTTAGGATTTTGAATAAATATATATAATATTAAAACCTCCTAAATTCTGAATTGTTTATTCATTGACACTTTTCCATTTTTTTCGACTTCTCAATAATACTTACAGAGATAATGGAAAAGCGCCCCTTCTAAAATTAAAAAAAGAAAAATTAGAGAAAATGAAGAAGTTTTCATTATGGCTAACTTATAGTGGTAAAAATAAATGGAAAAGCGCCCCTTCTAAAATTAAAAAAAAAAAAATAGAGAAAATGAAGAAGTTTTCATTATGGCTAACTTATAGTAGTAAAAATAAACTTTTAACAACAAAAGTTATAATTCTAATACTAATATTCAATAAAAAAGAATACATGAAACGAAAAATAAGATATTCAACTACACTCCATAAAACTAAAAATAAAAACAGAAATGTTATTCTTACACCAAACCTTACACCTATACCATATGTACGGACGTCACTGTTCATGTGCGGACGACACTGTTTATATACGGACGAATACTATTCATGTATAAACGTTTATTTTTAATACCCGGACATGCATTAACCAACTTCATTACTGCATTAACCAAGTTTTTACACTGCATTAACCAAGTTTGATGACTGTTAAAAAATATTTTTAATACCTGGATGTTACGTTAACCAACTTTATTACTGCATTAACCAATTTTTTACACTGTATTAACCAAATTTGGTGACTGCTAAAAATTTTTTTTAATACCTGGATGTTGCATTAACTAACTTCATTACTGCATTAACCAAATTTTTACACTGCATTAACCAAATTTATTAACTACTATAAAATACTATTGGGTGTAAATATTGATATAACAATTTGGTGTATGAATAACATTACTCAAATAGAAACTTGTTGACGAGCACCACAAAGAACTGTTTAAATTACAGG